>NC_077227.1:182736143-182888643 GCF_027887165.1 Monodelphis domestica | reverse complement strand
TTGAAACCACTTTGTTTATGTAAATGCATTTGAGTTCCAGGTGGAAGACTTTGGGTAGGCCATGATAGAATGTGTGCTCAATCCCTCACAAGAGGGATTATTTCATTCTTTGTATATCTTTGTATAGGGTCTGGCACATCATAGAATTTAATTGAATACATATATGTGTATATATACAAAACTATATAAAATATAGTTATAAATATCTATAGATATACGTATACATTTTTGATGACATTCTTTTCTCTACCATTTCATCAGTTGAAACCTATAAATGGATATAAAGATATAAAAATATATAGAGATGTATATATATATATATCTGTATTTAGGCTGCATCCATGAAAAATAAAATTATAGAAAAAGATGTCATCATAAAAAAAAGTATCAGAAAGAATTGGTTCCATGACAAGAGCAAGAGACATAAAATTCATCTGGAACAATAAAAGTTGAAGAATATCAAGGGAATTGATTTTAAAAATGAAGGAAGGTAGCTTATCTGTACTGGATCTCAAACCATATAAAATGGCAACTATCAAAGCAAGCTAATACTAGCCAAGAAATAGAGTTGTGGATCAGTGGAATAGATTAGGCACACAATAAGCAGTAGGAAATGATCATAATAACCTCATGTTTGACAGACCCAAAGATCTTTTGGGACAAGAACTCACTTTTTGACAAAACTGCTGGGAAAACTGGAAAACAGTACAGCAGAAACTAGATATTGACCAACATCTCATACCATGTACCAGAATAAGGTCAAAATGGCCACATGATTTAGAAATAAAGGGTGAAAAAAATTAATAAATTAGAGGAGTGTGGAATAGGTTACCTGTCAGATTTACGGATAGGGAAAGAATGTATGTCCAAACAAGATATAAGGAACATTATAAGATATAAAATAGATAACTTTAACTACTTTAAATGAAAAAGCTTCTGTACTAACAAAACCAATGCAACCAAGATTAGAAGAGAAGTAACAAACCTGGAAAAAATTTTATAACAAGTGTCTCTGACAAAGGCTAGTTTCTCAAATATATAGAGAATTGCATCAAATTTATTAGAATATGAAGCATTCCCCAAAGGACAAATGTTCAAATGATACAAACAGGCAATTCTCAGATGAAGAAATCAAAGCTAGCTATAGTCATGAAAAAATTATCTAAATCAATCCTGTTCAGAGAAATGCAAATTTTAAAACTCTGAGATATCACCTCAACCTATTAGATTAGCTAATATGAGAGAAAAGGAAAATGACAAATGGAGGGAATGTGGGAAAACTGGGAAACTAATGCACTGGTGGTAGAACTGAGAACTGACCCAACTATTCTGGAGAACAATTTGGAACCATGTCCAAAGGGCCATAAAACTGTGCATACCCTTTGACCTAGCAATAACACTGCTAGATCTGTATCCCAAAGAGATTTTTTTTTTAAACCCTTCCCTTCCATCTTGGAGTCAATACTGTGTATTGGCTCCAAGGCAGAAGAGTGGTAAGGGCTAGGCAATGGGGGTTAAGTGACTTGCCCAGGGTCACACAGCTGGGAAGTGTCTGAGGCCAGATTTGAACCTAGGACCTCCCATCTCTAGGCCTGGCTCTCAATCCACTGAGCTAACCAGCTGCCCCCGAGATTTTTTTTTTTAATGGGAAAAGGACCTATTTGTACAAAAATACTTGTAACAGCTCTTTTTATGATGCAAAGGATTTGAAATTGAGGGGATAGCTATCAAATGGGGAATGAACAAGTTGTGGTATATGATTATAATGGAATACAATCATGCCAAAATAATGATAAGCAGGATGCTCTTAGAAAAACCTGGAAAGTCTTACATTAAGTGATGCAAAGTGAAGTGAGTAGAGCCAGGTGAATATTGTGCACAGTAACATTAGTACTGTAGGATGAACAATTGTGAATGACTTAGCTATGCTCAATAATACAAAGGTTATGCACAGTTTTATGGCCCTTTGACCATGGTTCCAAATTGCCCTCTAGAATGGTTGTATCCATTCACAGCTCCATGAACAGTATATTAGTATCCAAATTTTTCCGTGTCTCCAACATTTTTCACTTTTCTTTTTTGGTCATAATAGCCAGTCTGATAGGTGTGAGGTGGTAACTGAGAATTATTTTAATTTGCATTTTTCTAATTAACTTTAATTTGAAATAGAACCAGAAGAACATTGCACACAAGTAACAGCAACGTTATATGATGATTGACTGTGAAAACTTGACTACTCTGAGCAATCATGGGCAATCCTGAGAGATTTATAATGGGGAATGCTATCTACTTCCAGAGAAAGAACTGTTGGAGTTGGATGGATATGGATCAAAGCATACTATCTTTCACATCAGTGTACTTATGGTTTTATTTTGGGGCTTTGGTTTTGTATGAGTGTACAACAATAACAAACATAGAAGTGTATTTTGTGTGATAAAAAAATAAAATTAAAAAGTATTGATTTGAAGCATTTTCTCATATGACTAAAGATAGTTTTAATTTTTTATAATACATTTTGTGATATGGTATGACTAAGTCACCTTCCTTCACTTTTTTCCTCCATTAATTCCTTTGATATTATTGACCTTTCTGTTCTTCCAGATGAATATTTTCTTATTTTTCTAGCTCTGTAAAATAATTTTGGCAGTTTGATTGGTATGGCACTGAATAAATAAATTAATTTATGTAGCATTATCCTTTTTATTATATTGGCTTGGCCCACCCATAAGTAATTCATATTTTTCCACATGTTTAAATCTGACTTTACTTAAAAGAAAAGTGTTTTTTATTATGTTTGTACAGTTCTTGGGTCTGTCTTGGTAGGTAGACATCCAGATATTTTATATTATCTAATAGTTATTTTAAATGGAATTTTTCTCTCTTTATACTGGACTTTGTTGGTAATATGTAGCAATGCTGATGATTTGTATGAGTTTATTTTTTATCCTGCAACTTTGCTAAAGTTGTTATTTGTTTCAGCTCCAGGGATCTTGCTTCTGGCTTTCACTAGACTGGCTTACTGGGTGCCACCTGTGCTGAATTGTACTCCCCTCTTACCCTAGTGAGACAGACCTTTTCTGCTCATTTTCCAAGTTGTTTTGGGATAGAAAAATTGTTTCACTTCATCCTTTGTTGGTTCTGCCTCTCCAGAATCCTTTTTGACATATTTTTGGGGGGTTGTTAAGAGGTGAATTTGAGAGAACTTAAGACAGTTCCTGCCTTACTCAGCTACTTTGGTTCTGCCTTCCCTCAAATCTTAGTTTTTATAGCTTAAAAACTGTACTCAGACTCTTGAGACAACATGTATATGTAAGTATGGAAGTGATTATGTATGTTGTCAAGGGATAATAACAAACTCAAGAAGGAGGCAGCTTTGGAGTCAAGGAAGACATGCCTTCCTCTCATATATACCGGCTGTGTGTGACCCAACAATGGGAAAATAGCTGATTTGTTACATCCCACCCAGAGGCTTTAAATGTCTGACAACTTCCTGGTAGAAATATTGCTATGCAGGAAAACCTCAGATGCCTGTCTCTTAAGTTTAAACCTATGTATAACAAAAAGGCCTTCATACACCACTACACTAGAGAGGGCTTAAGTGAATCCGAATTCACTGAAGCACAAGAAGATTTAAATGATTTGATTTCTGATTATCAGAGTTTTCAGGATTGCGGAAAAGGGGAGGAAAAAAAAAAATCTAAATCAAACAAAAAGCGGTAGGAACTCCTTATTTATTTGTAAATATGCTTTTATGATATCTCACTTTTGACACTATCAATCAGCTTCTTCTCTTGGATACTCTCTCTCTCTAGGTTTCCATGACACTATTCTATCCTGGTTTTTTTTCCTACCTGTCTGACCACTCTTTCTCTGTCTCCTTTGTTGATATTCATCCAGATCACTCCCACTAACTATGATTATGCCCTGTTGGACTCTGTCTTGAGTCCTCTTCTTTTCTCCTGCTATACTATTTCACATAGTGCTCCACCAGCTCCATGGTTTCAGTGATCATCTCTCTGAAGATGACTCTCAAATCTACTTGCCCTCATCTCTCTCCTTACCTTCAGACTCACCTTTCTAATGGCTAATTAGATAACCTAAATTGCATGTTTTGTACACATTTGAAATTCAACACACCCAAAATTGAACTCCTCTTTTCCCCTCAAACCCTTCCCCTTTTCTGAACTTCTTTATTACTACCGAGGGCACCATTTTCCTCCCAGTTGTCCAGCCTCACAACCTAGCTGTTGTGAGTTGTCTTCAACTCTTCAAACTGTCTCTTGCCAGAAAATCTCTCCCATATATGTATCCTTCATTCCCCTGACATTGTCACTACCCTGGTACAGGTCTAATTCCCTTGCACCTGAACTTCTGCCATAGCCTTCTGGTTGGTTTCCTTGTTTCAGGTCTCCCCACTCCAGTTCATGCTCCAATTACCAAAGTGATCTTCCAAAAGTCCAAATCCCACAATGTCACTCCTGCTCCCACCTCCATTCATTAATATGACTCTTCTGTTTGGCTTTCAAAGTAGCCCCTTCTTACTTTTCCAATCTTCTTATATCTTATTCCCCTCCCCACCATATATCCTGCAATCCAGTGACAATAGCCTCCTTTTGTTCCTTGAACAATACACTCCATCCCTAGACTCTAGGCATTTTCACTGTCTATTCCGCATTTCTGGAATGCTCTCCCACCTAATTCCTGCCTCTGACTTCCCTTATCTTTCCTCAAGTTCCAACCCAAATTCCAACTCTATGAGAATCCTTTCCTGATCCTCCTCAATTTTAATTTCTTTCCTCTCTTGATTATCTCCACTTTATCCTGCATATATCTGTAAGTTTGCATGTGGTGAACTCTGAGATCAAGGACTATCTTTTACTTTTCTTGGTATTCTCAGAGCTTAGCACAATGCTTGGCTCAGAGCAAGCACTTAATAAATGTTTACTGTTTTTGTGTTAACATTAAAAAACACCATGAACTCCATGGACCATGGACCACTGGTTGTAGTGCAAAGATGATTTATAACAAGGCTGCTGTGGTCCCTTGGTCAGTTAAGAGAGCGTTCTCATTATTTAAAGCGGGTGAATTTAGTTACTTCAAATAAGATTATACATTCAGTGATAACAGAAACCAAAAGATTACTGCATTCATTTAGCAAATATTTATTAGGTATCTTCTGTGTTGCAAAGAACTACCAATATATTTATCCATTGTCCTGGAAAACGAAAATGTGGTCCCATTCCATGCTAAATCAAGGATCTCTCACATGTCCAGGAAGAGTGATTAGCATTTCTTGGATTCAAGAATTTCTGATAGTGACATGAGAATCTTTTTTCCTTCATATGGCATGAGAAGAAATCTTTGGGAGATATATTATATCATGTGTCATGTGCATTTAAACATTATAACGTGTTTTCCTCACAAGATATTGGTGTCATATTGAATACCATCAGATTCCACTATTATTATCTTCAAATCCGATTTAAAAAATATAGTTCATTGTAGTGGTAAGACATCTCCCTATCCTCCAACTCCACTTTATTTAATTTATAAAGTTTTCATTAAATGTTTATCATATGTCAGGCACTAAAGATACAGAAAGAAAAATGAAACTTGTTGGCGAGGAGTTCCAATGATAATTACTGGTGTTTAGGAACTATTGTAATATTTGGCATATATATTATATAGATATATTGTCTCATCATAAATTCATTTGCATTTCTGGGTTAATTGAATAAATTCTTTTTACCCTCTGGGAAAGCTGAAGAGCAAAATGTTGTAGAGTCAGCTCAGCACCTTACACATAGTGAGCCCTTAATAAATATTTGATCATTTGAAATGAATTGACTCTTGGCAGTTTCCAAAAAGAAATTGGGCCTGCTAGTTAATCATTTCATTCTATTTCATGAAAATGACTTGTTTTCCACATAAAAGTCTCTGAATGGTTCAATTTTTCTATGCGTAATCAATTTCTTCTTCTCCAAAAGTCATGTAGACAATGATTGTACCTTTTGTACTTTGGTACTTGCCAAGGTTCTGTAGCTTTGTTTGTATTAGAATTCTGTCCATCTACAGATCTTATCATGCATATTATTCTCAAGGCATTGCCTGAGGCTCAGAGAGGGACAATGGGTTGTCCATGATACAAAGTTAGTATCATAGATGAGATTTAAACCAAAATCATAGGCTTATATATTTAGAGCTGGAAGGAATTTTGGGGGCCATCAAATCCAACCCTCTCATTTACAGGTAAGGAAACTGAGGAACAGAAAAATTAAGCAACATGCCCAGGATTGCACAACTAATAAGTATTTGAAGAAAAATTTGAAACAGAGCTTCCAGACACACAATGTCATTCCCTCTATTCACCATGCAAAGGAAAAAAAAATAAACCGTTTTTTGGGGAGTCAAATAAATTATGGTTGGAAATCTCAGCAATCCAATAGACTAAGACTGTGCTAGAAAAAATAAACTGTTCATGGTCCTCGTGCCTGTTTGGGAAATATATTTGGCACAGACAAGATTGTGGGGATGCCTGAAACTCTAACTTCTTAAATAAAATGGGTGGTATTGGTCATTTTGGTCATATCGAGTTCTTTGTGACCCCATTTGAGATTTTCTTAGAAAAGTTTCTGGATTGGTTTACCATTTCCTTCTCTGGCTTATTTTACAGATGAAGAACTGAGGTAAATAGGTTAAATGACTTGCTTAGGGTCACTCAGCAAGTGTCTGAGTAAGTATCTGAGATCCAATTTGAACTCAGAAAGATGAGTTTTCTTGACTTCAAAACCCAGTATTTTATCCACGTAGATACCTGGTCAGAGCATGTGGCTATAATCAAATTTAGGAGTTAACACAGTGTCATTGAGTACCCCAGCAGATAAAGACATAAAGATCTGTCCAGGGATGGGAAATTGATCAAATCAGGCCACTGCAAACTGGTTTAGCTTAATATGAATGGAGCCAATGTGTGGAGGGGTTCCCCACTCTGTCAGCTCCCACTCTATAGCAGTAGACTAGCAGGTTAATATGACATTTGTTAGCTCTTGTGTGCAGTCACACACACAGAAGGGGGTATATTTTAATGAACAAAAGAGGTAATGTATTCCCAGTTTTCAGCAGTTGTGATCCTCTGATATTTTCACTTTTATCATGCTTGATCAGTGAGATAGCAAGTAGTATATTTGTGAACATGAATAATGAATTAAAATAGCTTTTTCATGGAAAAGTATTGATCATCTATAAAAGAATAAAACTCTCAAGACTGTTGCTGCCTGTGAAACGTATCAAATGAAGCAAATTTGTACTAAATTATATTCTGCTAGTTTATTTTCTTTTAAATAAATCAGACAATAAACTAAAATATATTGCAAAAATGCCAGCTGTGTATGTTCAGTTATATTGCTATAATACTTATCTCCAATCTGGAAACATGAGCATGCATTGCTAAATAAACTTTGGTTTCCTTGATACACACAGTGATGCTGTTCATAATATTACTGATGATGTGATACTGCTACATCAATATCCTCATTCATCATAGTTTTGTAAATGTTCCTATTTTAATTCTAGACTCAGATCTATTCCTCCGGCAAGCTTCCCATTTGTACTAAAGACAACATCCTTCTACTCATCCAGGTTCACAACCTTCAAGTTATCTTTGATTCTTCTTTCTCCTTCCCTCCCCATCTCCCTTTACCTAATCAGATGCCAGAGTTCTAGCTTGTCAGATGCCTCCTATAGTATCCCTAGCATCAGTCATTGAAGCTTTATTCACGAGGCCACCACCCTGGATTAAGTCTTTTTGTTACTAACCTGGACCTCTTCCATGATCCAACTTTTAGTCTCCTCTTTAGTTCATCCTCGACTCAACTGTCAAAATGCCTGACCTTTTTCTTTATGTCTGACCATGCCACCTTCTATCTAAAAATCTTCAATGTCTCCCCATTGTTTTCAGGATAAAAATCCATACTCTTTAGTCTGACATTTAAAGCTCTTCAGAATCTGGTTCTCATTTTTCTACTCTTACTTCTTAATACTCCTTAATACTTCATACTTTATAAACTCTCTTTTCTCATCAAATTGGTCTATTAGCTATTTTCTATAAGAACAATCCATCTCTTGGCTTTCTTGTGTGCACTAATGGGTACGTCTTATGTGTTATGCCTGTTATTTTTCCTTTTCTTTCTTATTTTTTCCCCTTCCCACACTAACCCCTTTCTTAATTAGTCATAATATAGGACTAAAGTACATTTTAATCTATTGACTGTATTTATTGCATTTATTATTAAGTGAATTAGAAAAAGAGACAACAGATCTGTTAGTCCTCTTTCCCTGCTCCCTTCCTCAATTCCTATTTGACTGAATCCACTACAAATTTAAGTTATTTTAATTCAACTCTACTCTTGTGTCAAATTAATCCTTCTACACCTTCCTAACTGATGCTCTTCCCTAACAACTCACCACGGTTGTTCCAAATATCTCTGTTCTCCTCAAACCTCCCATTCTTCTTCTCTCTAAGCTAAACTCATACTTCATTGAAAAAAAAATGAAGTTATTTGCCAAGAGCTACTTCTTGCCTCTTAGTCCTTATTTCACATTTTCCTAGTATCATTTCTTATCTACTCTTTTATTCTAGCATCTAAAGAATAGGTGGTCCTCAACTTCATCCAGATCTATAGCCCCTTGATCACCTTTCATTGTCTTCAGTAGATTTCTCTCACTAACATTCTCCCTCTTCTTTCAATTTCAATCTTTAATTTAACATTTAAGTCCATCCTTTAAAAAAATCTTTACTAGTCCATTATTCCTGCTAGTTATCATCTTAAAACTCTTCTCCCCTTCTCTTACTTCTCCCTTTCTCTTACTGTTTTCTGAAATCTTGATATTTTTGTAGTATTTGACACTATTGACCACGTTTTCCTTCTGTCTACTTCCTTCTCTTTGTGTTTCTGTAGCAGCTCTCTCTCAGTTCTCTTCGCAATTGTCTGAAATCTTCTCAGTTGACTTTGCAGGATTTTCATCCATGTAACATCCACTAACTCTGATTATCTCCCAAGAATTTGTCCTGAGTCCTCTTCTCTTTTTTTTTTCTATACTCTTCACTTGGTAATCTCATTAACTCCCATGCATTCAACTCTCATTCTATGAAGGTGATTCCTAGAGTTATATATCAAGCCATATTTTTTTCTCCACAGGACCAGAGTCTTATTATCAACTGCCTATTGAACATTTAGGGGAGTGAAAGAATAGCAAATAAACACTTATTAGTAGCTTCTTGTGTGCTAAGCATTTTATAAATATTATCTCAGTTGATCCTCACAACAATTCTGATAGGATCTTTTATCCCCATTTTAGAGTTGAAGAAACTGAGGTACAAAAGTTAAATGTCCCCATTTTAGAGTTGAAGAAACTGATGTACAAAGAAGTTAAATGATTTGCTCAGGGAAATGTTTGGATTTTGGTCTTCCTGAGTCTAAGCCTAGTGCTCTATTTAAATCACCTCAATGCCTCTCAAACTTACCATATGTAAAAGAGAACTCATCTCCTCCAACATACCAACTCAATTTCCTTCTTATTTCACAGAGAACTATCATCTTTCTAGGCATCCAGGTCTACAGACTTAGTGTTATCCCTCTCAGTCATCTCATGTATTGAAACAATTGACAAATCTTAAAATTTCCACTTCCATGACATCTTGAATCCCCTCCCTTTCTACTCACAAAGCAACCTCCCTAATTCAGGTCCTTATCACTTCCCACCTGTGCCATTGCAAAAACCTAAGTGATCCCTCTACTCCCATCCATCTTCAATTCAGTTTTCAAAGGCAAAGATCTAACTATGTAGTCTTCCCTTCACTCAGCAAGTTCTAGTGGTTCTCTCTTACCTTTAGGCTAAAATATAGACACTTCTGTTCAAAATTTGAATGCTAATTTCTTTAGGATCTGGCCCTTTGTCTTTATAATAATCTTCGTACTCACTACTCCTTTTTCCATTTTCTTCTCCAGTGGTTAAGGCAAAGCTAAAGTGACTTCAAGTGTCCAGGGTCACACAGCTATATTTCAGACCACATTTAAACTCATGTCTTTTTCTGCCTCCAGGTCCAGTGGTTATTCCACTGAAACACCCCAACATGGAGTGTTCTGGAAGTACTAGGACCTGTTGCGAGGATTTGTTGAGACTTTTTTAGGGCTCCTCATCCAGCTTTGTTTATATATCTTTCACCAGCTCTCACCTGTGGCTCCAAGAAGCTGTAGCAGGCACAGCAGCCCACACTCTGGTAAAAATCCTCTCTGCCGATGAGCTAAACCAGGTTGAGGGTAACAGAGAGACTTCAAACTCATTAATGAGTTAAGGAGCTATCTACCCCAAGTATGCGGAGACCTCCCTGGGGAGGAATTGGCAGATGAGAACAATTTGTTCCAGTGGTCATGAAGATGCCTGAAGCAGGGAGGGAGCAGTTAGAACTTAGCAGGACATCAAAGATATCAAGTTCATTTGCTGCAGCCAGGACCATTGAGAGTCATCCTGACTTTTCTCTTGCCAATGGTCTTTGATGACTTTGGAAGAACTAGTGAGACTGACCACCGTGCACAACTCTGCTTCATTTGAATCCAACTCACATGCAAGTATGATGTCACTGGTCCTCTTCAAAAATGAAGGATGAGCAACAACCTCTTTTACATGTTTTATGACACAGTCCTACTGACCAATTTGCTTTCCTTCACATGGGACATTCCATCTCCTGCCATTGTCTTTCCATTGGCTTTTTTCCTATGCCTAGAATGTTCTTTCTCATCTCCACATCTAGAATTCTTGGCTTTCTTCAAGATTCAAGTCAAATTCTACCTTCTGCAAGAGGCCTTTCCCCTCTAGTTGTTAGTGACTTCTGTAATGTCACCTTTCTACTCTGCACATATTTTGTGTGTGTGTGTGTGTGTGTGTGTGTGTTTGTGTGTTTAACCTATTTGAATAGAAACTCTTTGAAGGCAAGAAGGGTTTATGTTTTTAATTTGTGTCTCTAGCTCTTCGAACAATTCCTAGCATATAGTAAATCATTTTTATATACTTATTTATCGATCAATTGATGCTGGTCCAAGCTCTCAGGATAGTTTTATGTCTTTTTTGTATCCCTGGCATTCAGCATTCCCTCCCTGGCAATATAGTAGGCTCTTAATATATACTTGTTGATTTTTTCTTGACTAAGCAGAGGCAATACCTCTCTACATCATCATCTGTGGGTTTTCAATGAAACAAACAAACTCTGCTACATTTTGGGGTCATATCTCTTTATATTTTTTAAAATATACTTAAAATATATTTTATACTTAATATATAGAAAATATATATTTTATAAATTGTAAATATTATAATTTTAAGTGAAATATTTGGTACAAATAATTTTTCAATTTAACAGCTCTCCTTATTCCACCTATATTAAGTTTATTCTTGCACAATCATTTTAATATTGCATGTAATTAAAATTGTCTTTTCACTCATCCTTTTATCTTTTGACTGACTGTGAATTCTTGTACTCATGCAACCTTTTATATTTAGGTCACATCTTGTTTCATCATTAGGTTGAGTTCCTCAGTTTACAGACAGAGCAACTGTGTTGATTTGCTTTTGTGTCTTGCTTATCTAGATTGTTACAGGGACATATTTTTAACAATTTGTTACATTGATGTGTTTTTAACAATTTCATCCAATAACAAATAGTTTTTATGATTACTGAGTTAGAATATCATTTGAGACCAAATGATCCTAGGTACTTTTGTTTCCAATGTTTCTGGTTTTTTCCCTTGAAACCATAGATTTTTTTTCCTTTCAAATGAATTTACTATTTTATTTAGTTCTTTAAAATAATTTCATTTGGTAATTTGCTATAGTACTAAATTTGTAAATTAAATGAGGAGGTATTATTTTTATTATATTGCTGTTGATCAACTATTAACAATAAATATCTCAATAATTAGTTTAATCTTGCCTTATTTCAATACAAAGTGTTTTAAGTCATTATAAGGGTATATCTATTTTATAGTTACTTTGAATGGAATTTCTCTAGAATTTTCTTCTGAAATTTGATAGTAAAATATTGACAGGTTATTTTGTGGATTTATTTTGTATTCTGCATTGTTAATGAAACTACTGACCATTTCAATTATCTTTCTTTATGCTCTGGAGTTTTCTTTTTTCTTTCTTTTAATAACAAATCTCCACATAAGTTATCCAAAGTTATATGATTCATGTTGTCTTCCTCCCTCTTCCCTCTCCCTTCCCAGAGTTGGCAAGCAATTCAATCTAGGTTATGGCAAGACCAGCTCAGGGAAGGGCCCTGAGGGTCATCAAGCCAGGACAAGAACCATGGGGGTTGGGATTACAGCAGGACCAATTCCAATTTCGACTAAGAACTTCGCAGAAAGCTACTTAGAGCAGAGGTAAAGTTTATTGGGTTGGGATCTACAATTTATAGGGTAAGTGACAAGGTAAAAGAATTAGGTAATCTTCATGCAGAAACAATGATAGGTAATAATTCACAAGGTAAGGATAATAAGTTCATAGGTTACAGACAAAAGTTTTTTTATATGTAATGGATCAATATGTCAATGTATGATTGCTCAGCTGGGTGTGGTACTTTAGTGGGTGACTCCCTAGCTAAGTTTCTCATAGAGTTCTTGCACTAATAGTTTCTTGGTAGGATATCAGATAAATTCAAGAGGAGAATGGGTTGGGTTCAAGGTAAGGGGAAATGGGTTGAGTTGATGCTAAGGGGAAAAGCTATGCATATACTGCTTCTAAGTTAATGGCTGTCCAGAGGTCTTGCATTCTGGAGTGCACTCTCACTACTGGGGGCTACATCTGTTCCTTTTTTTATTTATATTAAAACAAATGAAGGCAAGGTAAATAGGGGCATGGTTTATATGGATTGTGAATGGCTAAAAGGCTAAATTCCAATTCTATTTTGCTAAATTTCTATTTCCTTGAAAATGGAGTTTTTGAAATATCATTTCTTTATTTGGACCTTTTTTCAGAATCTCAGAATATGCTATGTGTACGCTGGCCTTAGTGTTTTGTCATAGACATTTCTTCCCAGCTTTAGAGTAGGACAGTTCTGCTCAAGGATCTTTTTTGGCCTCTCCTCTATGCTTTGTGCATAGCCTTAGTAGGATTGTTAGGCTTGTTATGGCTTTCATTGAGACTTTTGCTTTTATGACAAGCATCATCTATGACAGCTGAGAGTTACTGTTATTGGGCTTGATTTTGTTAGCATCTAGTTCTTGGTTCCTAAGTCAAGAAAATATTAACTTCTTTACTTATAAGTCAAATTTCTTTGATTTCTATGTGTCCATGCTATTATGCTGCTATGGATTATTTTCTGTTATGGCGTAAGATACTAGGGTCTGGTATGTATCTTTTCTTCCTAATCAAATCTGCAATAAGTGTTCAGTGTAAGATGTTTATGCGAAGTCTTGCTTAACATAGATCTATTATTCTGTACTTCTTTTGGTGGAACAACTGTGAGGTTAGACTGGGCTAATAGAAGAGGAAATACGTTTTGAGAATTTATACAGAGGTAATTATACCTAATATCAGAATACAAGGGTGTACAATATTATAAGTTACATTTTTTAAGGTAGCTGAACCACAATAATAGTAAAAATTGGGCTAGGGTTAATAGTTAAGATTGATCAGTCTTAGGGAGGCTTGCCACCTCCAGTGAACTGTTCTTCTGGCTCATCTCCAAATCATGGGCTTTGGTGACTGGGTCTTTGGAGCATTCATCTAGATTGTTTCATATTTGGCTGTTCCTGGAAGGTTCTTTGTTGTAGGTTTTAATTTCCTGTGGAAATAAAAACAAACACTCAACTCCCATATTATATTTCTGGGGGTTTGTTTGTTTGTTTTTGTTTTTGTAAATAGGTTATTCCAAAATCTGTTCAGTTATTATACAAATGAATTAATTTGCAAGAGATTCATTGCAATTCCAATTGAAAAAAAAAACTTGGAGTGGGGTAAAGTCTTTTAAGTAAGCAGTGGAACATTTTTTATTGCTATACATGTTCAGATTTCTGTGGCTTCAATAATTATATCACTTTGCTTTGATTATAACAATTTGCTTTGAGAGGAAAAGTCAGGGAAAGGATTAAACACTGTTTGACTTCAGGTAAGAGTCAGGGTAATTAATCAGTCATGTCTTTCTTTTTGAATGGTGAAATTCAATGATCAATCAGACAACTATACCTGAATTCAAATCCCAAAATTAATATTATTTGCAATTCTAAAGGCTTTTACCTTAAAAAACAAATCTCACCAATTGCATCTTAGAGCTAAAAAGTTTCCAAGATTTACACATACAAATTTTTGATTTTATAAGTCATAATAGCCAATTTTTTTCCCAATACTTTTCCAGTTTTTTCCAAGATTCAACATTCATTAACAGTGATTAAGCTATCTGGCAATTCTTCCCAATTTACACAGAAAAAGGGTTAACAATTTTGATTGGAGTTAAATTTCCACTAACATCATCTTGATTTAAGATGGCTGGTACAGGGTGATGGTCAGTAACTTGGAAGGGAATGAACATTATCTTAATATATAACATAATATTTTTTGTACGTTGTCACTTGGCAAATCTTAGTTCAAAATTACTTTTCATGTTCCAATAGATTTTCTAAAACAAACACCCTTTTCTTCTACACTTTTAGAATTTCAACTAACCTGTGGTAGGAGCTAAGGTGTATTCTTGACAATACCTCCTAGAAATTTTTTGAAAGTCATTAAAACTTCAAAAAAAATGATCTTTGATTATTACTAAGTGACTGTGGGCAGGACTGGTTTTTGTAGTTGAAGAAAAAATGTAGAATAGCTAGCTGTTCTGGAGAGGGGGGGGTGAAAGAAAAATTTGTGTCATTTTGAATTCTGCCATTTTTGAGAGGCTGCCTTATCTATGATTTGTCTATTCACTGAACCCTTTTTAGGGAACCATGGACAGTCAGCTATTACATGATCAAGAATTTTTGTAGCTGCACTGTGCTAATCTTTTTTCCTTTACTCTGTGTTACAATTTTCAGTCCTAAAATGAACATATCTCTCACTTTAGAGTCAGTTTGTCCCATAGTTTTACCCTTGGCTTTAAAAATCCTTTTCTTGCTCCCTCTCAACAACTAAAAGAAAGATGCTTTCTGCCTAACAGAAAGAGAAAAGTGCCTCTTACCCGATTTCCTCTCTGTGTATCCCGACTTAGAACTTACAACGCGGCGCCATATGCCAAGACCAACTCAGGGAAAGGCCCCGTGGGTCAAGCCGGGGCAAGAAGCATGGGGGTTGGGATGTCAGGAGGACCAATCCCGAATAAGAACTCCGCAGACAGCTTCTTAGAGCAGAGGTAAAGTTTATTGGTTTGGGATCTACAATTTATAGGATAAATGATGTAGGTAACAGATAATCTTCATACAGAAACAATGATAGGTATTAATAATTCACACTATAAGGATAATAAACATAGGTTAGTCCATTGATCACAGGCAAAAAGTTTTTTATATGTAATAGATCAATATGTCAATGTATGATTGCTCAGCTGGGTGCGGTACTTTAGTGGGTGACCCTCTAGCTAATTCTCTCATGGAGTTCTTGCACCAATGGTTTCTTGGAAGGACATCAGATAACTTGGAGAGAAGAATGGGTTGGGTTCAAGGTAAGAGGAATGGGTTGAGTTGATGCTAAGGGGAAAAGCTATGTGTCTACTGCGCCCAAGTTAATGGCTGTCCAGAGGCATTGCATTCTGGGGTGCCCTCTCACTACTGGGGGCTACATCTGCTCCTTTTTTATTTATATTAAAACAAATGAAGGCAAGGTAAATTAAGTGCATAGTTTGTATGGATTGTGTATGGCTAAGAAGGCTAAATACCAATTCTATTTTGCTAAAGTTCTATTTGCATGGAAATGTAACTTTTGAAATATTTTTTATTTGGGCCTTTTTTCAGAGTCTCAGAGTATGCTGTGTGTGGTGGCCTTAGTGTTTTGTCATAGGTAGATATTTCTACCGAGCTTTAGAGTAGGAGCTAAGGGGACATTCCCTCTGGGATCTTTCTTGGCCTCTCCTCTGTGCTTTGTGCATAGCCTTAGTTGGATTGTTAGGCTTGTTACGGCTTTTGTTGAGATCCAACAACCTTTTGCCTTTATGACAAGAATCATCTATCACAGCTGAGAGAGCTACTGTTATTGGGCTTGATTCTGTTAGCATCTAATTCTTAGTTCCATAAGCCAAGCCAATATTGACTTCTCCTTTACTTATTTTTACAGTGTCCATGCTATTATGCTGCTATGGATTATTTTCTGTTATGGGGTAATATACTAGGGTCTGGTATGTATCTTTTCTTCCTAATCAAATCTGCAATAAGTGTTCAGTGTAAGATGTTTATGCTAAGTCTTGCTTAACGAGGATGCATTATTCTGTACTTCTTCTGGTAGAACAAATATGAAGTTAGACTGGGCTAATAGAAGGGGAAATACATTTTGAGAACTTACATTTGATTCAGAAATAATTATACCTAATATCAGAATACAAGGGTGTACAACATTATAAGTTACATTTTTCAAGGTAGCTGAACCACAATAATAGTAAAAATTATGCTGGGGTTAATAGTTAAGATTGATCAGTCTTAGGGAGGCTTGCCACCTCCAGCGATGGTTCAGCCATGTGAACTGTTCTTCTGGCTCATCTCCAAATCATGGGCTTTGGTGACTGGGTCTTTGGAGCATTCATCTAGATTGTTTCATATTTGGCTGTTCCTGGAAGGTTCTTTGTTGTAGGTGTTCATTTCCTGTGTAATTAAAAACAAAACCTCAACCCCCATATTATATTTCTGGGGGTTTGTTTGTTTGTTTGTTTTTGTAAATAGGTTATTCCTAAACATGTTCAGTGATTATACAAATGAATTAATTTGCAAGAGATTCATTGCAATTCCAATTGAAAAAAAAAACTTGGGGTGGGGTAAAGTCTTTTAAGTAAGCAGTGGAACATTTTTTATTGCTATACATGTTCAGATTTCTGTGGCTTCAATAATTATATCACTTTGCTTTGATTATAACAATTTGCTTTGAGAGGAAAAGTCAGGGAAAGGATTAAACACTGTTTGACTTCAGGTAAGAGTCAGGGTAATTAATCAGTCATGTCTTTCTTTTTGAATGGTGAAATTCAATGATCAATCAGAAAACTATACCTGAATTCAAAACCCAAAATTAAAATTAATTGCAATTCTAAAGGCTTTTACCTTAAAAAACAAATCTCACCAATTGCATCTTAGAGCTAAAAAGTTTCCAAGATTTACACATACAAATTTTTGATTTTATAAGTCATGATAGCCAATTTTTCTTTCCAATAATTTTCCAGTTTTTTCCAAGATTCAACATTCATTAACAGTGCTTAAACTATCTGGCAATTCTTCCCAATTTACACAGAAAAAGGGCTAACAATTTTGATTGGAGTTAAATTTCCACTGACATCATCTTGATTTAAGATGGCTGGTACAGGGTGCTGGTCAGTAACTTGGAGGGGAATGAACATTATCTAAATATATAACATAATATTTTTTTGTACATTGTCAGATCTTTGATTATTACTAAGTGGCTGTGGGCAGGACTGATTTTTCTGGCTGAGAAAAAAATGTGGAGAGGATGAAAGAAAAATTTGTGTCATTTTGAATTCTGCCATTTTTGAGAGGCTGCCTTATCTATGATTTGCCTATTCACTGAACCCTTTTTAGGGAACCATGGACAGTCAGCTATTACATGATCAAGAATTTTTGTAGCTGCACTGTGCTAATCTTTTTTCCTTTACTCTGTGTTACAATTTTCAGTCCTAAAATGAACATATCTCTCACTTTAGAGTCAGTTTGTCCCATAGTTTTACCCCTGGCTATAAAATCCTTTTCTTGCTCCCTCTCAACAACAAAAAGATGCTTTCTGCCTAACAGAAAGAGAAAAGAGCCTCTTACCCGATTTCCTCTCTGTGTATCCTGACTTAGAAATTACGACGCGGCGCCATATGCCAAGACCAACTCAGGGAAAGGCCCCGTGGGTCAAGCCGGGGCAAGAAGCATGGGGGTTGGGATGTCAGGAGGACCAATCCCGAATAAGAACTCCGAAGACAGCTTCTTAGAGCAGAGGTAAAGTTTATTGGTTTGGGATCTACAATTTATAGGGTAAATGATGTAGGTAACAGAATTAGGTAATCTTCATACAGAAACAATGATAGGTAATTCACAAGGTAAGGATAATAAACATAAGTTAGTCCATTGATCACAGAAAAAAGTTTTTTTTTATGTGTAATAGATTAATATGTCAATGTATGATTGCTCATCTGGGTGCAGTACTTCAGTGGGTGACCCTAGCTAAGTTTCTCATGGAGTTCTTGCACCAATGGTTTCTTGGTGGGACATCTGATAACTTGGAGAGAAGAATGGGTTTGGTTCAAGGTAAGGGGAAATGGGTTGAGTTGATGGTAAGGGGAAAAGCTATGCATCTACTGCTTCTAAGTTAATGGCTGTCCAGGGACTTTGCATTCTAGGGTGCCCTCTCACTACTGGGGACTACAGGATTATCCATATATTATCAAGCAAAATACATTTCCATATTATTCATTTTTGTACGTGAATAATCTAATAAAAACCAAACCCCAAATCATATACCCAAATAAACAAGTGATAAATTATATGTGTTCATCTGCATTCCTACTCCTACAGTACTTTTTCTGAAGGTGAATAACATTCTTTTTTATAAGTCCTTCAAAATTTTCCTTCATCATTATATTGCTGTTAGTAGCAAAGTCTATCACATTTCATCATTCCACAATATTTCTTTTAATGTGTATAATGTTCAGGTTCTGCTCATTTCATTCTGCATTAGATCATATAGGTCTTTCCAACTATTTTCAAAATGATCCTGTTCATCATTCCTAATGGCACAATAGTATTTCATCACCATCGTATATCACATTTTGTTCATTCATTCCCCAATCGAGGGACATTCCTTTAATTTCCAAATCTTTGCCACCACAAAAAGTGCAGATGTAAATATTTTTGTATAAACAGGTCCTTTTCCATTTTTTTTTATCTCTTTGGGATAAGGTATTCATTCCTTTATAGTCCTTAGGGAATAATTCCAAAGTATCCTTTAGAGTGCTTGAATCAATTCACAACTACATGAGCAATGCATTAGTGTCTCAATTTTGCCATATCCCCTCCAACATTTATCACTTTCCTTTACTGTCATATTGGCCAATCTGATAGGCATGAAGTGGTACCTCAGTTGTTTTAATTTGCATTTCTTTAATTAAGAATGACTAAGAGTATATTTCATATGATTATTGATAGTTCTGATTTCTTCATCTGAACTGGGGAATGACTTGGAATTTTATAAATTTGATTTAGATCTTTAGATATTTGAGAAATGAAACAATTCTCAGAAAAATCTGTTATAAAAAATTTCCCCCAGTTTATTGTTTCCCTCCTAATCTTGGTTGCATTGGTTTTTGTTTGTAGGAAAATTTTAATTTTAATATAATAAAAATTATTCATTTTATATCTTACAATCTTCTTTATCTCTTCTTTGGTCATACATTCTTCCCTTCATCATAGATCTGACACATAAATTATTTATGTTCCCCTAATTTACTTATAATATCACTTAATGTTTAAATCATATACCCATTTTGACTTTATCTTAGGATAGGGTTGAGATATTGATCTAACAGCTAATTTTTGCCATACTGTTTTCCAATTTTCCAAGCAGTTTCATTTTTATTAAATAGTGAGTTCTTATCCAAAAAAGCTGGGATTTGGGGGTTTATCGAACTCTAGATTGCTGAGGTCATTCATTCTATTCTATTCCATTGATCCACCCTTCTATTTCTTAGCCAGTACCAGATTGTTTCAATGATGATCACTGCTTTATAATACAGTTTAAGATCTGTTACTGCTAGGCCTCCATCCTTCACATTTTTTCATTAGTTTTCTTGATATTCTTGAATTTTTGTTCTCTTAGATGATTTTTGTTTTTGTTATAATTTTTTTCTAGCTCTATAAGATATTTTTGGTAGTTTGATAGGCATGACATTAAGCAAGTAAATTAATTTTCATAGGATTGTCATTTTTATTACACTATCTTGGCATACCCATGAGCAATTAATGTTTTTCCAATTGTTCAGATCCAACTTTATTTGTATGAAGTGTTTTCTAATTATGTTCATATAATGCTTGTGTTTGTCTTGGTGAATAGATTCCCAAGTATTTTATATTGTCTAAGTGATTTTAAATGTAGTTTCTCTTTCTAACTTTTGCTGCTGAGTATTGGAAATATACAGAAATGCTGATGATTTATGTGGGCTTATTTTTGTATTCTGCAACTTTGCTAAAGTTATTATTTCAACTAGCTTTTTAATTGATTTTCTAGGATTCTCTAAGTATACCATCATATCCACAAAGAGTGTTAGTTTAGTTTCCTTATTGCCTAATTTAATTCCTTCAATCTTTTTCTTCATTAATTGCTATAATAGCAGTGATAATGGGCATTCTTTCTTCACTCCTAATCTTATTGAAAAGGCTTCTAACTTATCTCCTTTGCAGATGATACTTACTGATGGTTTATTTCATTTATTAATTTATTTATTTTTAAAAAACCCTTACCTTCTGTCTTGAAATCAATACTATGTATTGGTTGATTTATTGGTATTATTGATATGGTCAATTATGCTGATGGTTTTCCTAATATTAAACCAGCCTTGCATTTCTGGTATAAATCCCACCTAGCCACAGTGAATAATTCTTGTGATATATTGCTATAATCTCTTTGCTAGTATTTTATTTATGATTTTTGCATCTATGTTCATTAAGGAGAATGGTCTATAATTTTCTTCCTCTTTTTTTGATCTGCCTGACTTGGGAATCAGTACCATATTTGTGTCATAAAAAAATTTTTGGTAGGACTCCTTCTTTACTTATTTTGCCAAATAGTTTATATACTTTTAGGATTAATTGTTCCTTAAATATTTGATAGAATTCACTTGAGAATCCATCCGGCCCTGGGAATTTTTTCTTGGGGAGTTCATTAATGGCTTGTTCAATTTCTTTTTCTGAGATGGGATTATTTAAGTATTCTATTTCCTCTTTTGTTAATCTGGGAAATTTCTATTTTTGTAAATATTCATTTCACCTAGATTATCAGATTTATTGTCATATAATTGGGTGAAATAGCTCCTGATAATTGTTTTAATTTCCTCTTCATTAGATATGAAATCACCCTTTTTATTTTTGATACTCATAATTTGATTCTTGCTCTGGAATTTTTTAAGCAAATCCTTATATGATCAATAAGTAGGGGAAAATTTTGCTTCTGTTTGCTGGTTTACTTAATTTTTTTTTCACATATCTTATTGCCATAGCTAGAACTTCTAAAAATATATTAAATAATTATAAGGAGAGGAACATAATTTACCCCTGTACTTCTTAGAAAAGCTTTCAATATTGGGCCGACTTTAGTTCTTTGCTCTTGATCACATTAAAGAAGCATTGTGCATTCTTATTCTTTTTAAATTGTTTTTAGTATAAATTAATGTTTTATTTTATTATTTTTCTGCTCGTATTTACATAATCATTTTTCAGCCTTGTTTGGGTCATGCATGTGATTAAATGTATTAATATTTTGTAGTGGTGAGCTATCTTTTCATTCCTGGAATAAATAGAATTTAATAATAATAAGTACATTTTAAAATGTTGTCATAATGCTTTATAATTATAGTTATATATATGTAGTTTATAATTGTAGTCCTTGGTCTATCTTGATAGGAAAAATCCCAAATATTTTCTATATTTTATAATTATTTTCAGAATTTCATATTTTTTGAGTCAAGTCTAGAAATATTTATGGTTTTATATATCTATTTTGCATTCCACTCTTTTATTGAAGCTTATAGTCATCTCAATTGATTTCTTCATTAATTCTCTGGGGTTCTCAGTGAATTATTGTGTTATCAGCAAATGGGAATAAACTTCTACTCTCTTCTTTGGTAATGTTTATACCTTTCATTGCTCCCTTTTGACTTATTTTTTTAAGAAACTTTTCTACTGTTATGGTAATTATAATAGGGAGAGTCATCATTCTACTTTTACACTTTAACTTGTGTAATCTTCCAATGTTTCTCCATTCTTCGTGATGTTTTTTTCCTTTATTTTAGAAATATATTTTAAATCATATTAAAGAAGAGTCTTTTCATGCTTAGGGTGGTTCAAGGGATAGAGTGCTGGGCCTGACGTCAGAAAGACCTGAATTCAAATCTAGCCTCAGACAGAAGCTGTCTGAACCTGGGCAAGTCATTTAACATCTGTTTGGTCAATTTCCTCATTTATAAAATGGGGATAATAATAGCGCATAACTTCCAGAGTTTTGAGAGCCAAGTGAAATAACATTTGAAAAAAGTACTTAGCATTGTTCCTAGCACATAGTAGGCACTATATAAATGTTTACTCCACACCCCTACTTCCAATGATATTAATGAAAATTGCATTTTGTCAAAGGCTTTCTCTGTGCCTAAAGAAACAATAATAGGAGTTTTGTTGCCTTGGTCATTTGTATTATTAATTGTGCTCATTGATTTCCTAATGTTGAACTATCTTTGTATCATTGGTATAAATCCAACTTAAACATAGTGAATACATTTTATGAAATATCATCAGTCTCTTTACTCTCAAATATTTTAAGTTTAAATTTTTGCATAAATGTTTATTAGAAAAATTTGTCTGTTGTTCTCTTTCTCTAGAAATATTAATGCCACATCCAGTGCCAAATCCAACTCATAGTCCATTAATAAAAATGGTATTATCCAAACTAAGTTTCTGAGAACTAGAGCTATCCTAACCAGTTCATTAAGCAATTCCACTAGTCATATCTAGCATGTTCCACCTGAAAAAGTAAAACATAGGGTTACAAATGAAGGTCCTGTGATATAATCCATAAGCCTGAATGTCCTGGTGCACTATTGTTGTTCAGTAGTGGAGGACAGAAAACAGTAGGACACTTAAACTGCTTTCTTTATAATTTATTATTATGAGATAACTAATTCACATGGGTTAATGCTGATAATTTCAGATATTACAAAGGGCTTCTTTGGCTACAAGGATGGGGAAAAGCAGAGCCTGGAAAAAGGGTTGTTAATGGTCCTATGGTTTCCAAAGAATCGGAACATGGAAAATAGTCTAAAAGTTCAAATAATATGGCATCACTTGATTTTCATCCCCCAAATAGCCACTCCAAAATTTTTGTGTACTCGGGACAATCAGTAATCTTATTTGTGATCCTAATAGATGAGCAGGTTTACTTCTTTAGACATTGATTCAAAACATCTGAGTGACCAAATGAAACAGAGATAAAACCAAATTGAGTTGGCTTTCCCAACCTCGGTTAGTTCTTTGTTAATGAAGTTCTGGATTATATATCATACACTTATTTCATTGCTCTCTTTTGTTGTGTTTTTAAGAGCATCTCAGAATGCAAAGAAATATTCAAGAGACGGATCTCTCAGAGACAATGCTTCAAAGACGACTACAGAACTTGGACCACCACCACCACCTAATAATGGGGGAAAGCCAAGCACTTCAAGGAAATTTAAGCCCCCAAATGAAACAAGATCAGACACTAATCAACCAAGAAAGGTGAACTCCAAAGTGAAATCTTGTAACAAACCAGAAGTAGTATATAATTGCTGTATCAGCAGTTATTTATTCGTCTCAAATTAAGATCTTCAGAAGGAACTAGAAGCTGGAGAGACAGTAATTCCTTCCTCTACAGTGTGGCTTAAGCTCTATGAAGATGGAAGAACAGTGGAAAGGCCAAAAAAAAAAGTTGACAATTGTTGCATCGAAGGGTAAAAAATTGTCAACTTGATAATGCAAAGACTAAATACATAGTACTGGAAAAAGGTAAATTTTTTTCTCACTTTGATGAAACTCACATTTCATTCAAGTCAATAATAAAACTCTTCTCAAAAGAACGTGAACCCATAAGATCTGGACACCTTCATCAGACTATAAGAAATCTACTTAGAAGTTCTCTGTGACTTTTTTACTTCCATTGGGTCTGAAAGTCCTCATTGAGGAAATAATGAAGATATGCTAGAAAGAAAGATTGCTTCAGAATTGCAGAAATTCCCAAATGGAGGTGGAAGATAGAATATGACTTCATATCATGCCATATGTTACAAAAGCTTATGGAATATATCTAGGAGTTGGAGATAAGCTTGCTTTGATAGCCTAGGAGCTCACAGGATTCAAATCCCACTGAAAATTCTTGGGTTAAAAATCAAAGGTAGGCTTGGGAAAATGGACTGTTTAAAAAGGTATGCTTAATATCAAGTAATAAAGGTGTAATTTTATGATGAAGAACTGAACGGTGTCAAAATTTCATGAATTTCTATGCTGAATTGTTTAAAACAAGTGATTAGAGCAAAAAATATGCTATGCATTTTAAAAGTTTTTATGGATGCAAAGATATGATAAAGTTTGTAGTCAATACATTTATTTTAATTTATCTTAGGTAATTTGCACATTTCTATAGCTTCTTACACTTTAATAAGTCAGTATCTCTAACAACTATCATACTTCCTTCCCAGTTCCAATTTTTTTCATCTCATAAAAACAAATATGTGTGTACATATATACATACATGCAGAAATTGTATTTCTAGTTACCCAATATCTTAGGCATAGACAACATCAAAAAGTATACAGAATGATTATTCTTTACCTGTCTATTATTTATCTATTCACTAATTCATTTATCTATTTATTTATTTATGTATTTTTATTTCACTTATTTTTTCAGCTCTCAAGTATTTATTTTTTGTCATTTTTCCCCTCCATTCCCCTCATTTCCCTCCAATTTTTTTACCAATTATATTTAATAATAAATATCTAAATAAGTTTTCCAAAGTTATTTGATCCAAATTGTCCCATTTTCTGCCTTCCCTCCCTACTTATGGAGCTGGCAGGTAATTCAATATGGGTTATACATATATTATGCAAAACACAATTTCATATTCATTTTTGTAAGAGATTAATCATGTAAAACTAAAACTCCAAAACAAATATCCCAAATAAGTGATAAATTGCCTGCTTTCATCTGTATTCCTGCTCCAACCTTTTTTTTTTCTGGAGATGAATAACATTTTTAGCCATAAGTCCCTCAGAATTGTCCTAGATCATCGTATTGCTGAGAGCAGATATGGCTTTCACAATTGATCATTCCAAAATATTTCAATTACTGTATATAATGTTCTCCAAGTTCTGTTTATTTCACTTTTCATCAGTTCATGTAGGTCTTTCCAGTTCTTTTTGAAATTATCCTTTTCATCATTTCTTACAGCATAATAGTATTCCATAACCATCATATACCACAATTTGTTCAGTCATTACCCAATTGATGGACATCCTTTTAGTTTCCAACTTTTTACTACTACAAAAAGAGTGGTTAAAAGTATTTTTTGTTCAAGTAGGTCCACCCCCCACCCTTTTTTTTAAAATCTCTTTGATATAGACTTAGGAGCAGTATTACTAGATAAAAGATTATGCTTTTGTTTTATTTCTCTTAGGCATAGTTAGTTCCAAATTGCCCTCCAGAATAGTTGGATCAGTTAACAATTCAACCAGCAATGCATTAGTATTGCAATTTTGCCACATCCCCTCCAACATTTATCATTTTATTGTCATATTAGTTAATCTGATAGATATGAGGTGGTACCTCAGAGTTGTTTTAGCTTGCATTTCTCTAATCATGAAATTTAGAACATTTTCTCATATGACTATTGATAGCTTTGATTTCTTCATCTGAAAACTGCTTTTTGACCATTTGTCAATTGGGGAATGACATTCTTACAAATTTGACTTTGTTCTCTTTATATTTGAAAAATGAGACCTTTTTCAGAGAAATTTGTTATAAAAATTTTCCCAGTTTGTTGTTTCCCATCTAATCTTGGTTGAATTGGTTTTGCTTATACCAAACTTTTTAATTTAATAATATAGTTTAATATAGTCAGAATTATTCATTTTACTTCTTGTGATGTTCTCTATCTCTTGTTTGGTCCCAAAATCTCCCTTTCATTCTACGTTCCCCTAATTTGCTTATAATATCAGTATTTATGTCTAAGTAATATACTCATTTTGGCCTTATCTTTTTATAGGATGTGAGATATTGGTCTATACCTAATTTTTGCCCTCCCATTTTCCAGTTTTCCAAGCAGTTTTTGTCAAATAATAAGTCCTTATCCAAAAAGCTGGGATCTTGGGCTTTATCAAACCCTCTTTTGCTATGGTCATTTACCCCTATCCACCTCCATTAATTCACTATTCTTTTTTTTTAAACTAGGACAAGATTGTTTTAATGACTACTGCTTTATAGGATAGTTTAAAATAAAGTACCTCTAGGCCATCAACCATAATATTTTTCATAAATTCCTGTGACATTCTTGATCTTTTGTTCTTCCAGATAAATTTTGTTGTTATTTTTTCTACTTTTATAAAATAGTTTTTGGTAGTTTGATTGGTATGGCACTGAATAAGTAAATTAATTTATATAGGATTGTAATTTTCATTATATTACCTTGGCTTACCAATGAATGAATAATTAATATTTTTCCAATTACTCATATCTGACTTAATTCATATGAAAAATGTTTTATAAATCTGTTCATATAGTTCCTGTGTTTATTTTGGCAAATAGATTCCCGAGTATTTTATATTGTCTAAAGTGATTTTAAATGGAGTTTCCTTAACTTTTGCTGCTCAGTTTTGTTGGAAAGATATAGAAATGCTGATGATTTTGAGGGGTTTATTTTGTACCCTTCAACTTTGCTAAAATTACTCATTATTTCAACTAGTTTTTTAGTTGATTCTCCAGGATTCTCTAAGTATGTTATCATATGATCTGTAAAGAGTGATAGTTTAGTTTCCTCACTGTCTACTTAAACTCCACTTAAAACTCCACTGTCTAATTAAACTTAAAAAAGTCAGACTTTTTCTGCATCTGTTGAGATAATAATCATGCGATTTCAGAGTTAGTTTTGTTATTGACATCATCAAATATGCTCATAGATTTCCCAATATTAAACCAACCTTGCATTCCTGATACAAATCCAATCTGGCCATAGTGAATAATCCTTGTGATGTATTGCTGTAGTCTCTTTGCTATTGTTTGTTTGAGATTTTTGCATCAATATTCATTAGGGAAATTGGTCTATTATTTCCTTTCTCTGTTTTTGGTCTTCTTGGCATAAGTATCAGTACCATATTTATATCACAAAAAGAATTTAATAAGCCTTCTTCTTTGCTTATTTTGCCAGAAAAATGTTGCATTGGGATTAATTGTTCTTTAAATGTTTGATAGAATTTACTTGTGAATCCATCTGGCACCTAGGGATTTTTTTCTTAGAGAGTTCATTGATGGCTTGTTCAATTTCTTTTTTCTGAAATACAATTATTTAAATATTCTATTTCCTCTTTTATTAATCTGGATAATTTATATTTTTGTAAATATTCATCCATTTTACCTCCATTATCAGATTTTTTGTCATGTAATTGGTTGGGCAAAATAACTCCTAATTATTGCTTTAATTTCCTTTTCATTAGAAATGATTTCTACCTTTTCACTTTTGATACTGGAAATTTGCTCTTCTTTTCTTTTTTTATAATAAAATTAGTCAGTGGTCTATCTATTTTTTTAAAATAAAACCAAATTATAATCTTATTTATTAGTTCAATAGTTCTCTTACTTTTCTAATTTGTTAATTTCTCTTTTGAGTTTTATAATTTCTGATTTAGTCTCAAATTGGGGACTTTTAATTTGTTCTTTTTCTATTTTTTTCAGTTGCATGCTCTATTCACTAATCTGCTTTTTCTCTATTTTATTGATATAAGTATTTGGGGACATAAATTTCCCCCTGATTACTGCTTTGGCTGTATCCCATAAATTTTGCTATGTTGTCTCCTCATTGTCCTTTTCTTTAATGAAATCATTGAGTATTTCAATAATTTGTTCTCTTACCCACCTCTTTTGAAGAATTAGATTAGTTTCCAATTATTTTTAAATTTATCTTTCAGTAAACTCTTATTGATTATAATTTTATTGGTCTATGATCTGAAAAGATTTTATTTATTGTTTCTCTTTTTCTGCATTTGGTGGTGACTTTTTTTGCTATTGTACATGGTCACTTTTTTTCTATATACTATGTACAACAGAAAGGAAAACATATTTCTTTTTGTACCCATCCAATTTTCTCCAGAGATCTACTAAATCTAAGTTTTCTAATATTTCATTCACTTCCTTTGCTTCTTTCTTGTTTATTTTTAGATTAGACTTATATAGTTCTGAGAGGGGAAAGTTGAGTCCTCTTTTACTGTCTATTTCCTCCTTAAGCTTATTTAGTTTCTCCTTTAAGAATAAAGGCTATACCTTTTGCTGCATATATGTTAAGTACTTTTATCAATATGTAATTACCTTACTTATCTATTTTAATCAGATCTATTTTTGTTTTACCTTTGTATGAAATTATGATTGCTACACCTGCTTTTAAAAAAAACTCAGTTGAAGTTCATTAGATTCTGCTATATCCCCTTTACCTATATTCTGTGTGTGTCTACCTGCCTCAAATATGTTTCTTGTAAACAACATATTGTAAGATTCTGGTTTTTAATCCACTCTGCTATCTGTTTCCATTTTATGGGTTATTTCATCCCATTCATATTCACAGTTATGATTATCATCTATGTATTCCCTTCTATCTTTTTTCCACTTTTAATCATGTACTTTCAGTTTTTTACTCTGTTCCTCCACACAAGTGTTTTGTTTTTAATCATCCCACATTCCCTCTCCCTTATAATACTCCCCTTCCCTCTACCTTCTTATTCCCTTCCTACTTCTCTATAGTGTAAAAGAGAATTCTATACCCCAATGAGTCTGGTTCTTATTCACTCTTTGAGTCAATTCTGATAAGAGTAAGGTTTAAGCATTGCCCATCATCATCCTCATCCTCCTCTGTACTGTAATGGTTTTTTTTTTCTGTGCCTCTTTTTTTTAAAAGAAAAAACCCTTACCTACCATCTTAGAATCAATTCTATTTATTGATTTCAAGGCAGAAAAGTGGTAAGGGCTAGGTAATGGGTGTGAAGTGACTTTCCCAGGGTCACACAACTAGAAAGTGTCAAAGTGTCTGAGGCCAGATTTGAACATAGGACCTCTCCAATCTCTATGCTTGGTTCTCAGTCCATTGAACAACCCAGCTTCCCCCTTCCATTATCTTTTTTGAACCTTCTTTTCTGTGTTTGATTAATTCTACTTCTTATGGAACTCTTTTTTTCATTGGATTTTTGTGCCTCTTTTTCCATGTGTCCAATTCTGCTTTCTAAATTATTATTTTCTTTTTGCATTACTCTCATTTCTCTTACCCATTTTTCTTCTGCCTCTCCTATTTAATATTTTAGTTCTTTTTTTAAGCTCCTCCAGAGCCCGAGATCAAATACCATTTTTCTCTGAAGTTTTGCATGTGGCTTCTTTGATCTTACCATGCCCTTCTGCAACTGTGCCTTGTTCTTCTTTGTCTCCATAAATTTTTTTTTCTGTGGTTAGGGTTTTTTTGTTTGTTTTTTCTGTTTTAATTTTTTTTTTACTTTTATCTTAAAAGTGGACTCTTTTCAGGGTGGAAGGTGCAGTCACTTAAACTTTAGTTTTTCCTTGTTGCTGCCCTCAGATATAGTCTGGTTTTCTGAAAGTTTCAGTTCTTCTAAGATGGTAATGATGACCTATGGACTGGTAGCTCTGAAAACTGTTGATTCAGTCTGCTCTAATGATTGTTGATGACTTGTAGGACTCAGAGCACTGTGAGCTATTTTGCCTTGGGACTAGGGACTTCACCAGTTTTGTGCCAGAACTTGGGACCTCAAAGGGTGGTCATGGATTGGTTTGCTATTGGTTTAGGCAGGGTCCTGGAGTTTTGAAGTTGGTTTGTGTCCATGTTCAGAGCCTGGCACTGTAAGTGGGTGGTGAGTAGCTTGTATTCCCTCTCTGCCTACCTTTCAAGTTGTTTTCTTCAGGAGAGTTACTTCACTCCATCCCCTCTTGTCTTGGTTCTGTATTCATTTTGAGGTGCTATTTTAAGATTGGTTTAAGAGGATTCTCAGAGTAATTACAAGTTTCAATGCTGCTAAGCTATCATCTTGGCTCTGCCCCCTCCTTCATTGTAAGTAAGGGAAAAGAAAACAAAACCCTTGTAACAAAATACATTGTCAACCAAAACAAATTCCCATGTGGATCATGTCTGAAAACATATCTCATATAGCACATTTAATAGTCTATTACCTCTCTATCAGGAGATGGGTGTCAATCTCCATCCTAGAATCATGGTTGAATTATAATTCTTCATCATGTGGTCAATGAGAGTTATATCTTTTGAAAGCTTTTAAGTTCTGTTATTTGATAAATGGCCAGCATAACAAACAGGGAAGGTGGTTCTACCATTTCAACATTCCAATGGGTGGCATTAACCTAGTATATTTAAGGAAGAAAAAGGGCTGTTTCTGTTAGGTAATTAGGCTTGTCAAAATTCTTTACCGTTAGATTTTGGACAGGTGGAGAGCAAATTGAGGGTAAGATCAAGGTGAGCCTCTAGGGAAGGTTACCACTGTACACATGTGGATTTCCTAACAGCAAAATTTCAAGATACAAGAATGTTTCTGTGACTCCTTACCCTTGCACTAACTTAGAAAGAGGAAGCTGGTGGAAAATAGGTGAGTCTGTCTGTCCTTTTTCTGGGTATCTGGTATCTTGGGACTTGTGCTAAGTGGTTTCTGGAAGGTAAGGGGTCAGTGTTCTAGAAAAAGCTGGATTTTTGATGACATAGCATTTCTAATACAGTGTTTGTTCTGAGATTAAATTTCAGGATCTAAAGCCTTGCTTTAATGATAATTGTTAACATTTATATAGGGCTTACTATGTGTCAGATACTGTGCTTGGCACTTTACAAATATTATCTCATTTGATCCTCACAACCTAGTAAAGTAGGTACTCTTATTTACTATCTCCATTTTACAGATGGGAAACCTAAGGCAAACAAAAATAAGGAAAACTAGGAAAACTAAGTCAAATTTGAACTCGAATCTTTCTGACTCTAGACCCTGAACTGCAAGTTTAGGAACACAAACATAATATCCTTCTCTATCCTTCTCTTGGCCATGTCTTTGCCTGATAGAGTTAGCAGGAGAGTTACATTATCCAAAGCATTTTTCTTATAAAAACAAATGATACAAATGTGATTATATAACATCACTGGAATCTAAGGCTTAAAGAATTTAAAGGACTTGCCTAAGGTGACATAATTGGTTTTAGAACTGAAATTAAAACCCAGAAGTTGAACCCACTGACTCAAAGTTCAGTATTTTTTCCACTAGACCATGGTGCACCTTTTTCTTACCAAACCAAACATTTCTGGACATTCCCATGAAACACCTAAACAACTTATTTCCTCAGTTCTGAATGAGCTGAAGCCAGAAATAGTAAATGGAAGTCCACATACTATAGTAGCAGGGTGAGAGACCATAAGTACAGTAGGAAGAGAATAATGAATGTGGAAGTCGAATTGAAGCCACCTTCTCATACCCCTGGTATCTGAGAAGGGGCCAGATCCCAAAGAGAAAAGCCAATGCTTTTTTATTTTCTGGGATTTCCCTTTTTTTCCTTCTTGTCCCTCTCTCAGGAAGAACTCATTGGAACAAGTGGCTCAAGGCTCGCATTTTGGACCCAAAGACCTAAGTTTACCCCTAGGAAATGAAGACTCAGTCCTACTGCTCAGATTTCAATTCTCTTTCCAATATACCAAACAGTCACAAACTGAGGAGGCCATTGTTACAGGGGAGGGCAAGGAACCCAGGAATAAAGGGGAGGTGGGAAGGAGGCCTTTTCCAACAATGGAAATGTTTATGCCTCATGCATGTAGCTGAAAGAAACCTTAAACAGCATTGGAATGAGGAGTAACATAAGAGCCTGGGTAAATTCAATTAATTTCCCAGTATTTATTGACCACCTATGGAGGAATTCTTTCTTTGGTTTCCTCATCTTGAGGGTCATATACCTTCATTAAAATTTTTTTTTCTCTGATTACACAGAGGACTCTAAAGGCTAAAAAGAATTGAATGGAATGATAGACATTTTATTCTTTCTCTGGGCCAGTAAGTAGTGGTGTTTCCCAGAGCAAAGGAATTAATTTGATGAATGGACAAAGGGAGATATGTGAGAGTTACTACTTTCTTGGAATAAGATGTCTGCCGCACCCACCAAGTGCACTTAGACTCCCAGAAAGGAGCTCATCTAGGAAGTTTAGGACCAGTCACAACCACTGGACTGTGAAAGGGAGAAATCTTGGATAGAATAGCTTAAATACTGTTAAGGGGTAACTCATAAGACCTTCAACATTTTCTTCCCTTGGTAAATTCTACATATGTATTTATTTAAAAATGTATCCTATCCCTTCTAAGCAAATTCCTGCTAAAATTCATTTATAATTTGGATCTCAGCTAGGAAAAAGAGGGCAAATTCTAAGGATTCTTCTAGAGGCAGGTGAATACTATGTGTAAAGCAGATGAATCGTGAGGACTACATAGCTGTGGCCAGATTTCAGTGCCAAAAAAGGAAATAAGAGACTCTCTCCAAGTTGGTCAGTCAATCATTTAATAACTTACATATACCTATTACAGGTCATGAAACTGTACTTAGCGTTTGGGGATAAAAAAACAAAAGTTGAAACAAACCATCCCCTCAAGGAGTTTACATTCTATTTGGAGACATGACAGTAACATATAAACATACAGAGAATAAAGAAAAAATAAATCCAAGGTATTTAGTGAGGGAGGGAGGCCTTTGTAGATTGGGAAGAGGATCAGAAAAAGCTTCACAAAGAAAATAATAATTGAGCTGCCTCTGAAGGATGGGAGAAATTCTATGAAGTGTATCCATGAGGAGGGAGGACATTCCTGGCATTGGGGATGATGGATGTGAAGGGACAGCTGTGGTGAGTGTATTATCCAATTTGAGAAGAGGAAAAAAAGAAATTTGGCTGAACTGCAGAGTGAGGGAGGTAGAGTTAGACCTAATTTTGGTATACATCCATGGATTTGGTGGATTTGGTGGATTTACCAGGGATATCATACTGAGGATTACTAAATAGAGAAAGTTGGAGTGGATAACTCGAGAAGTCTATGCTTGAGTAGCCACTTCCTTCCCTGTGTTGTACCAGGCACAAGAGTGAAATGTAAAGCATTATTGCTTCCTATAAAGAGATTACACTGTTCCTAGGAATATGATATATACAGAATCCAGTGAGAATGCAAAATTTCTATGTAAATAGGGATAGCTAAGTGGTAGCTAGTTGGTGCAATTTATAGAGCAGTGGACCTGAAGTCAGGAAGACTCATCTTCCTGAATTCAAATCTGACTTCGGACACTTACAATCTGAGTGACCCTGGGCAAGTCACTTTACCTTGTTTGCCTCGACTTCCTAGTCTGTAAAATGAACTGGAGAAGAAAATGGCAAACCACTCCAATATCTCTCCCAAGAAAACCCCAAAACTGTCATGAAGAGTTTGACACAACTGAGATGATTGAATAATAATAGCAGTGTAAAAATGGAGACTTGAACTCCAGACTCCAATTCCCAGGAGTCCTTGCTAGTTCCCAGAATGCCCTCTAATCTCACTGAGATTTCCACCTGGGTGAGGTCAAGAATTTCTATTTAACCTGGCTGTAAAGGCTACTGTACTACTTCCCTACTTCAGCTTCAGAGCACACACGGCTCTCCACCTAGCAGGCAAGATGTGAGTGGTCATGAATAGTCTCTCTGGGCCTAGACACATGCCTTTCTTACTTGTATTTTCTTTATATTTTAATCTTCAATAAACCTCTAAAAATACAATACTCCTTGTAGAGAGAAACTAATTTCTACCTGACTCAGTTTCCCCTAACTTTTAATCATAAAAGTTGAATTTTAACTGTTACAACAGCACCATATAATGCACAGAGCCTGGGGTCAGAAAGACCTGAATTCAAATTTGGCCTCAAACACATACTAGCTGTTTGACTCTGGGAAAATTATTTAACTTCTGTTTGCCTCAGGTTCTTCATCCGTAAAATGGGGATAATAATAGCACCTATCACTCAGGGTTATTGTGAGGATCAAATTAGATTATTTCTAAAGTGCTTAGTATAGTGTCTGGCACATAGTAAGTGCTAAGTAAATGCTAACTATTATTATTATTATTAAACATTGGGCCTGAGGTCAGGGAAACCTGAATTCAAATCTTGCCTCAGATATCAACTAGCTCTGTGACTCTGGGCAAGTCATTGAATCTCCTCCAGCCTCAGTTTCTTCGTTTGTAAAATAGGAGTAATAATAGTATCTTATAGCATTGGTAGTGAGGATAAAATGAGGTAGCATTTGTAGAAATCTTTAGTGTCTTGTAATTAGCTAATTATATAATAAAGATTATAAAATTATATATAATAAAATAATGAAGGTAAATATTATCATTAATATAATCAAGTGAAAATTATATAATAGAGACCTCAAGTACTAGAAGAGAGAGGAAAATCAATGTGGATTGAAATCATTGAGGAAATCCATAAAGAAGAGGCGGGAATAGGACTGAGCCTTAAAAGCTGAGAAAGATCAATTCTGACCATTGAAATTCCAAGACAAATTAGCATTTTGAGTTCAGCAAAACATTTAATTTCCAGTTCTCACTCTTATCTTCTGTTGTCATTGAATTTTTCAACCAAGGACTTCATTTTATATTTTAAAAGCCCTTGCCTCGTGCTGTCCTCAAGGTCAAGAGCTGTGATCTGGATCTCAGCAGGCTTCTCTTAAATAAAGTGAATTAGAAAGCAATTAGGTTTGTATACTCTTTGTACACAGTATTTTATCTAATTGATACCCTTTGCTATGCTCCTACCAAACTTCAAAAAAGCCTTGAGAAAATGTATTAGAAATAAGTGACTTGAAATTCAAACTGCAGCATTTATATGTTTTATTATGGGAGGTATGTGTTTATATTATTTCTCCACACAGGTTTGCTGCTAAGGACTCCTGATGATTGGATGGCAACCCTGGGTTGTTGAAGTCAATGCCAAAGGAAAGACTTCACATATTGGCTTGATGCCAGACTATATAGCTTTCCTTTGAGGACTAGCCTAGCAAAGAATAGAGAAGCTTATCACCAATGGGCTACCACTTAATGACTCTTCTTTCTTTCTTTCTTTCTTTCTTTCTTTCTTTCTTTCTTTCTTTTCTTTCTTTCTTTCTTTCTTTCTTTCTTTCTTTCTTTCTTTCTTTCTTTCTTTCTTTCTTTCTTTCTTTCTTTCTTTCTTTCTTTCTTTCTTTCTTTCTTTCTTTCTTTCTTTCTTTCTTTCTTTCTTTCTTTCTTTCTTTCTTTCTTTCTTTCTTTCTTTCCTTCCTTCCTTCCTTCCTTCCTTCCTTCCTTCCTTCCTTCCTTCCTTCCTTCCTTCCTTTCTTCTTTATTTTTGTTTTAAGTAGGCTTAGATTCATGAAACTGATTACTAATGTATGGGTGTAGAGAGTAGGATATTTATCACACTGATAAAATAACAAATGCTTAAAATATTAAAGTTGGCATTAAATTAGTGATCAAGTAGTCATTAGTGAATCAAAAATTTAAACATCAAGGAGGAGAAATTTAAGGTTCCTTTATTCTTCTTGAACTGGTTTGACAAATCCCCATTTTAAGAATATGTGACATATTCTGACTTAAAGGTACTGCCCAAAATATTTCAGACTGGTGGATTAATTGACCTATTTGATTTGACCGAAGTAGAGAGTAGGGACATGGCCTAATGGAAATGTATAGAACTTTGAACTCATTCATTTTAAGACATTAATGACTTCAACAACTTCATTCACATTTTATTTATTCAGTGCCATACTAACCAAACTACCCAAAAAAAAATAACAAAATTCATTTGGAAGAAACAAAAGGTCAAGAATATCAAGGGAACTAATGAAAAAATATGAAGGAAGGTGGCCTAACCAAACCAGATCTCAAACTGTATTATAAAGCGGTAATCATCAAAACCATCTAGTACTAAGAAATAGAGCATAGATCAGTGAAATAGATTAGGTACATAATACACAGAAAAAGACTATAATAATCCAGTGTCTGATAAACCCCCAAATCAAAACTTTTGTAACAGGATCTCATTATTTGACAAAAACTGCTGGGAAAACTAGAAAACAATAGTGGAGAAACTATATAGATATATATAGACCAACAACTTACACTGTATACCAAGACAAGGTCAAAATGGATACATGATTTTAGAAATTATGAGTGATACCATAAGACAAGTGGTGGGCATGGAACAGTTTATCTATCAGATCTATGGATAAGGAAAGAATTTATGACAAAATAAAAGAAAGAATTAAGAGATGTAAAATAGTTTTGATGGGTAAATTAAAAGATTTTGCACAAACAAAACCAATGTAACCAAGATTAAAAGGAAAGCAGAAAGATGGGGGGGGGGTGGTTTACAGTGTCTCTGATAAAGCCCTTCATCTGAAAGCTGCTTGTTCAGATTCTTTTACCATTTTTCAATTGGGGAATGACTTGTAGTCTTATAAATTTGATTCAATTCTCTCTATATTGAGAAATTAGAGATGAAGAAATCAAAACTATCTATAGTCAGATGAAAAAGTTCTCTAAATCACTCTTGATTAGAGAAATGGAAATTGAAACAACTCTCAGGCATCACCTCATACCTATCAGATTGCCTAATATGACAGAAAAGGAAAATTATAAATGTTGGAAGGAATATAGGAAAATTGGGACTCCTGGTGGAATTTTGAATTGATTCAATCATTCTGGAGAGCAATTTGGAACTCTGCCCAAAGGGTTATCAAACTGTGTGTATTCTTTGACCTAGCTATAGCACTACTTGGTCTGTATCACAATGAGATGAAAAAGAAGGAAAAGGGCCCATTTGTACAAAAATATTCACAGTGATTCTTTTTGTGGTAGCAAAGAATTGGAAATTGAGGGGGTGCCCATCAGTTGGTGAATGACTGATCAAGTTATGGGATATGATTGTTAATGGAAAACAATTGGGCTATAAGAAATGACAAAGAGGACAATTTCAGAAAAACCTGGGAAGACTTACATGAACTGAAGCAAAATAAAGTGAGGAGAACTAGGAGAACATTGAATACAGTAATAGATTGAACAATGATAAATTGCAAATGGCTTAGCTATTCTCAGCAATACAGTGTTCCAAGACAATTCTAAAGGACTCTGATGAAAAATGCTATTCACCTTCTGAGAAAGAACTGAAGGCAGATTGAAGCACTTTATTTTCACTTTATTGTCTTCGTGGCTTTTTTTTATATATGTCTTTATCCAACATGGAAATTTTTAAAAATTAATTCAATACATTTTCAATGGGTATCTGCTATTGGCAAGGCACAGTACTAAGAGCTTTTGATACAAATACATATAATAGGGGGTAGCTAGTTAGCTCTGTGGATTGAGAGTCTGGTATGGAGTTGGGAAGACCTGGCTTCAAATCTGACCTCAGACACTTCCCAGCTGTGTGACCCTGGGCAAGTCACTTGACCCCCATTGCCTAGCCCTTACCACTTTTCTGCCTTGGAGCCAATACAGAGCAGTGGCTTTGAAAGCCAGAAACAGAGAATCTTCACTTGGTTTGAGGCCATGATCAGGATAGTAAAAAGGAAGGGAACAAGCATTTATTAAGCACCTACTATGTATGAGGTATTGTGCTAAGCCCTTTACAAACATTCTTTCATTTTTATTATTTATTTATTATTTTATTTATTTATTATTTATTGATACAAATGTTAATTCATTATCACAACAACCCGGTTGGTATTATTATTAGGCCCTTTTTATAGTTGAGGAAACTAAGGCAGAGTTTAAATGAGTTGCCTAAGGTCATACAGCCAGTAAATGTTTGAGGTTGGATTGGAATTCAGGTCTTGCTGATTCCTGGGCTTCTAGGAAGTAAAGTAGATAGAGTGCTGGGTCTGGAATCAGATAGTCTCATCTTCCTGAGTTCAGATCTGGTTTCAGACACTGAGTAGCTGTGTGACCCTGGGCAAGCCATTTAACTTCTGCTGACTTCAATTTCATCAACTTTTCCCTTCTTTGCTTTCAGCCTTCATTTTCTTAAAAAAAGATTCAGCAAGGGATTATGCCAAATGGAAGCAAGAATAGGAGGGAGCCTGGTCAGAAGTGATACCCAGAAAAGTGGATGGGAAGAGTGAAAGGCTAAATGAGGAAGTTAGACCAGAAGACCTCTAAAGGGCTCTTCAGTTCTTAATTCATATGAGGCTGTGGAAAGCCTGCTCAATTTGGAATCCGAGAATCTAGGTTCAAACCCCAAGTCTTCTCTTTTATTAACTGTGTGATTTGGGTAAATCACAGGGCCTTATTTTCCTCGTTGGTTAAAAAACAAAGGTGTGACCACATAATCTAAGGTCTCTTCTAACTCCAATTCTGTGCAGTGTATTTTATTTTGACAAAATTGACAGCAATTTTTTTTTAATTTTAATATTATTTTATTTGGTCGTTTTCATACATTATTCACTGGAAACAAAGATCGTTTTCTTTTCCTCCCCTCCCCTCCCCCCCCCCCCCCGCCTTTCCCTCTCCCATAGCCGACCCACGATTCCACTGGTTATCACATATGTTCTTGACTCGAACCCATTTCCCTGTTGTTGGAGTTTGCATTATAGTGTTCATTTAGAGTCTCTCCTCAGTCTTATCTCCTCCAGCCCTGTAGTCAAGCAGTTGCTTTTCAGCGGTGTTTTTACTCCCACAGTTTATCCTCTGCTTGTGGGTAGTATTTTTTTTTTTTAGATCCCTGCAGATTGTTCAGGGATTGCATTGATACTAATGGAGAAGTCCATCACCTTCGATTGTACCACAATGTATCAGTCTCTGTGTACAATGTTTTCCTGGTTCTGCTCCTCTCGCTCTGCATTACTTCCTGGAGGTTGTTCCAGTCTCCATGGAACTTCTCCACTTTATTATTCCTTTTAGCACAATAGTATTCCATCACCAACATATACCACAATTTGTTCAGCCATTCCCCAATTGAGGGGCATCCCCTCGTTTTCCAATTTTTGGCCACCACAAAGAGCACAGCTATGAATATTTTTGTACAAGTCTTTTTGTCCATTATCTCTTTGGGGTACAAGCCCAGCAGTGCTATGGCTGGATCAAAGGGCAGACAGTCTTTTATCGCCCTTTGGACATAGTTCCAAATTGCCCTCCAGAATGGTTGGATCAATTCACAACTCCACCAGCAATGAATTAATGTCCCCACTTTGCCACATCCCCTCCAGCATTCATTACTTTGCATAGCTGTCATGTTAGCCAATCTGCTAGGTGTGAGATGATACCTCAGAGTTGTTTTGATTTGCATCTCTCTGATTATAAGAGATGTAGAGCACTTTTTCATGTGCTTATTAATAGTTTTGATTTCTTTGGCTGAGAATTGCCTGTTCATGTCCCTTGCCCATTTGTCAATTGGAGAATGGCTTGATTTTTTGTACAATTGATTTAGTTCTTTATAAATTTTAGTAATTAAACCCTTGTCAGAGGTTTTTATGAAGATTGTTTCCCAATTTGTTGCTACCCTTCTGATTTTGGTTACATTGGTTTTGTTTGTACAAAAACTTTTTAATTTGATGTAATCCAGATTATTTATTTTGCATTTTGTAATTCTTTCTAATTCTTGCTTGGTTTTGAAGTATTTCCCTTCCCAAAGGTCTGACATGTATACTATTCTGTGTTCGCCTAATTTTCTTATAGTTTCCTTCTTTATGTTCAAGTCATTCATCCATTTTGAATTTATCTTGGTGTAGGGTGTGAGGTGTTGATCTAAGCCTAATCTTTCCCACACTGTCCTCCAATTTTCCCAACAGTTTTTATGAAATAGTGGATTTTTGTCCCAAAAGCTAGGATCTTTGGGTTAGTCATATACTGTCTTGCTGAGGTTGCTTGCCCCCAGTCTATTCCACTGATCCTCCTTTCTGTCTCTTAGCCAGTACCAAATTGTTTTGATGACCGCTGCTTTATAATATAGTCTGAGATCTGGGACTGCAAGACCCCCTTCCTTTGTATTTTTTTTTCATTAATTCCCTGGATATCCTTGATCTTTTGTTCTTCCAAATGAACTTTGTTATGTTTTTTTCTAAATCAGTAAAAAAAATTTTTGGAAGTTCCATGGGTATGGCACTAAATAGATAGATGAGTTTGGGTAGGATGGTCATTTTTATTATATTGGCTCGTCCTACCCATGAGCAGTTAATGTTCTTCCAATTGTTCAAGTCTAGTTTTAGTTGTGTGGAAAGTGTTTTGTAGTTGTGTTCATATAGATCCTGTGTTTGTCTCGGGAGATAGATTCCTAAGTATTTTATTTTGTCTTGGGTAATTTTGAATGGGATTTCTCTTTCTAGTTCTTGCTGCTGAGCTGTGTTGGAATTATATAGAAATGCTGATGACTTATGTGGGTTTATTTTGTATCCTGCAACTTTGCTAAAGTTGTTGATTATTTCAATTAGCTTTTTGGTTGAGTCTCTAGGATTCTTTAAGTAGACCATCATGTCATCTGCAAAGAGTGATAATTTGGTCTCCTCCTTGCCTATTTTGATGCCTTCAATTTCTTTTTCTTCTCTAATTGCTACTGCTAGTGTTTCTTATACAATGTCAAATAATAGAGGTGATAATGGGCATCCTTGTTTCACTCCTGATCTTAATGGGAATGGATTTAGTTTATCCCCATTGCAGATGATATTAGCTGATGGTTTTAGATATATACTGTTTATTATTTTTAGGAATGACCCTTCTATTCCTATGCTTTCTAGTGTTTTTAGTAGGAATGGGTGTTGTATTTTATCAAAGGCTTTTTCTGCATCTATTGAGATAATCATGTGATTCTTGTTGGTTTGCTTGTTGATGTGGTCAATTATGTGGATAGTTTTCCTAATGTTGAACCAGCCCTGTATCCCTGGTATGAATCCTACTTGATCATGGTGGATGACCCTTCTAATCACTTGCTGGAGTCTTTTTGCTAGTATCCTATTTAAGATTTTTGCATCTATATTCATTAGGGAGATTGGCCTATAGTTTTCTTTCTCTGTTTTTGGCCTGCCTGGCTTTGGAATTAGTACCATGCTTGTGTCATAAAAGGAGTTTGGTAGGACTCCCTCTTTGCTTATTATGTCAAATAGTTTGTATAATATTGGGGTTAACTGTTCTCTGAATGTTTGATAGAATTCACTGGTGAATCCATCAGGCCCTGGGGATTTTTTCTTAGGCAGTTCTTTGATGGCTTGATGGATTTCAATTTCTGATATGGGATTATTTAAGAAAACTATTTCTTCTTCTGTTAGTCTAGGCAATTTATATTTTTGTAAATATTCATCCATATCACCTAGGTTGGTATATTTATTGCCATATAGTTGGGCAAAGTAGTTTTTAATGATTGCCTTAATTTCCTCTTCATTTGAGGTGAGATCCCCCTTTTCATCCTTGATGCTATTAATTTGCCTTTCTTCTTTCCTTTTTTTAATTAAATTAACCAGTACTTTGTCTATTTTGTCTGTTTTTTCAAAGTACCAGCTTCTAGTCTTGTTTATTAGCTCAATAGTTCTGTCACTTTCTATTTTATTAATTTCTCCCTTAATTTTTAGGATCTCTAGTATGGTTTTCTTCTGGGGGTTAATTTGTTCATTCTCAAGTTTTTTTTATTTGCATTTCCAATTCCTTGGTCTCTGTCCTCCCTAATTTGTTAATATATGCACTCAGGGATATGAATTTTCCTCTAAGTACTGCCTTGGCTGCATCCCATAAGGTTTGAAAGGATGTTTCGCCGTTGTCATTTTCTTCAACGAAATTGTTAATTGTTTCTATGATTTCTTCTCTAACTATCCGATTTTGGAGTATCATGTTATTTAATTTCCAATTAATTTTTGATTTGGGTCTCCATGTACCCTTGCCGATCAATATTTTAATTGCCTTGTGATCTGAAAAGGCTGCAGTTAATATTTCTGCTTTTCTGCATTTAAGTGCCATGTTTCTATGACCTAGTGTATGATCTATTTTTGTGAATGTGCCATGTGGTGCTGAAAAGAAGGTGTATTCTTTTTTGTCCCTATTTATTTTTCTCCATATGTCTATTAATTCTAATTTTTCTAAGATTTCATTCACCTCTTTTACCTCTTTCTTATTTATTTTTTGATTTGATTTATCTAAATTTGATAGTGGTTGGTTCAAGTCTCCCACTAATATGGTTTTACTGTCTAATTCCTCCTTCAATTCTCCTAGTTTCTCTATTAAAAATTTGGATGCTATGCCATTTGGTGCATACATGTTGATTAGTGATATTTCCTCATTGTCTATACTTCCTTTTAGCAGAATATATTTACCTTCCCTGTCCCTTTTGATCAGGTCTATTTGTACTTTGGCTTTGTCAGATATCATGATTGCAACTCCTGCCTTCTTTCTATCGGTTGAGGCCCAAAAGGTCTTACTCCAACCTTTAATTCTAACCTTGTGAGTGTCAACCCGTCTCATATGTGTTTCTTGAAGACAACATATGGTAGGGTTTTGGGTTCTAATCCAATCTGCTATTTGTCTGCGTTTTATGGGTGAGTTCATCCCATTCATGTTCAAAGTTATGATTGTTATTTGTGGATTCGCTGGCATTTTGATGTCTTCCCCTAGTTCTGACCTTTCTTCTTTAGCTTTCTCCTTTTGAACCAGTGATTTACTTTAGGTCAGTCCCCCTAGTCCCCTCCCTTGAGATGCTTCCCTTTCTAGCCCCTCCATTTTTATGCTCCCTTCCCCTCCCCCCTCTCCTTCCCTCCCTTTTTGTACTCCCTCCACCCTCCCCCTCCTTAATTTTCCTTTCTTTCTTGCCCTAATGGATAAGATAGAATTCAGGATCCCACTGGATCTAGATGTTCTTCCCTCTCAGATTTGATTTCACTGAGAGTAAGGTTTAAGTAATTCCACTTCACGCTCTCTTCCTCTCCTTCTCATATGAGAGTTCTTCCCCTCCCCTTCCCATGTGTATCTTTATATGGGAAAGTTTATTCTATTGATTCCCCCCCTATTTCTTAGAGTTAATCTTAGTATTATCACGGTTCCCCCTTCCCTTTTCCTTTTTTTGCCCCAACTTTCCCCAAATCTTCTTAATTCCCCAGTCTTTCCCTATGCATGTTTCTTCTAACTACTCTTATGATGATACAATTTATGAGAGTTACACAAAACATTTTCCCCACATATTAATATATATAATTAGATGTAAATGTAGTCCTTATAGAAGAGAGTTTGACTTAAAGAGAAAGATAAGATTTATCTCCTTTTCCCTTTCTTTCATATTTACCTTTTCATGTTTCTCTTGCTTTCTGTGCTTGGATATCGAACTTTCCACAGAGCTCTGGTCTTTTCTTAGCAAATGCTTGGAAATCTTCTATTTTGTTGAATGCCCATACTTTCCCCTGGAAGTATATAGTCAGTTTTGCTGGGTAGTTGATTCTTGGTTGGAGACCCAGCTCTCTTGCCTTTCTAAATATCGTGTTCCATGCTTTGCGGTCTCTTAGTGTATTAGCCGCTAAGTCGTGTGTGATCCTTATGGGAGCCCCCTTATATCTGAAGCTCTTCTTCTTGGCTTCTTGTAGGATTTTCTCCTTTACTTGGAAGCTCTTGAATTTGGCAATTACATTCCTAGGCGTTGTCTTTTGGGGATTTAGTATAGAAGGTGTTCTATGAATCCTTTCTATTTCTATTTTGCCCCCTTGCTCCAGAACGTGGGGGCAATTTTCTTTTATAATCTCCTCTAGAATAATATCCAATTTGTTGTTTACCTCTGGTTTTTCTGAGAGACCAATGATACGGAGATTTTCTCGTCTTCCTCCGTTCTCCAGGTCCGTGACCTTCTCAGTGAGATATTTTATGTTTTCTTCCAATTCATTAATTATTTGGGTTTGCTTTATTGATTCTTGCTGTTTTATCATCTCACTTTCTTCGAGGTGCTTAATTCTGGTCATTAGGGACTGGATTTGCTTTTCAGCCTTGTCTGCCCTTCTATTGGATGCTTCGAGTTCTTTTTCCAATTGAGCAGTCTTATCTGTCAGACAGCTGATCTCTTTCTCCCATTTTTCTTTCCAGAAGGTTTCCATCTTTTGGATAAGTTCCAGTTTGAGATCTTCCAGAGCTTGTTGATAGTTTCCATTTTGGGAGGCGTGTTCTGAATTTTTTTGGATTTCCTCCTCATTCTCCTCTTTTCCTTGGGTACTTCCACCATAAAAGTTTTCAATAGTCACTTTTTTCCCTTTCTTCCTGGAGGCTTGATTTTGGGCCATGTGAGCCATCCCTTTGGTGGTTTTCTTTCCCTTTCCTTTTTGGTCTGGGGTCTGGGTTATAAGAGCGGTTTTTCTGTGAATTTAGGTTGCTTCAGACTAGTTCTTCCCAGCCTCAGAGCCCAGGTATTCAGCTCCGCCCAGATAATCAGTGCGCGTTGTTCAGCGCAGCCCGCCCCAAGTCCAGGTCCGCTGGATTCTCCAGTGAAAGCGCCCTGAGACGTTTTTTCCTGGCAGTCCCCAGATCCCAAGGACCCTGGAGTGCCCCCCCAGACAGAGACGCTCCCCACTCACTCGCTGTCCCGGTGAGCGCTCAGGTAGTTCACTCTGGTTTAGTGGGGGAGGTGGGGTGGGGGAAGGGCGGCTCAGTTCACTTTTCTGTGCAAGCTTTTCCTTCTTATTTTAGTGTGGAAATGTTCAAGCCCCACGTACCTTTGCCTCTGTGGGGTACTGGGGAGTCCTTCTGTTCCTCCAAAGGTGATTTTATGCTCCTTTGATGTAGTCTATTTCGTTCGGTGCTGGGAGAGGAAGCGTGCGGAGTCTAGATTGCAGCCATGATTACCCGGAAGTCCCTGACAGCAATTTTTACATGAATTTGAGGGGTTTGAATTTTCCTATTAAATATATTCAAAATGTTTAACTAGAATTGTCTTCTATAATCTTGAAACTGAGAGAATGTCTATTGTTTAGTTGTTTTTTTTTAATCACACATCATCTTTTTTCCTAAATAGAATTCCCCGTTTATAAATACCACTCTGCTCCTCCTCCCCTTCTTAATATACCTATTTGTATATATATCATTTCTTCTTCTCCAAACTGGATATGTTGTGAGGGCTGGAACTATTTTCTTTTTTTATCTTTGTATCCCCAATACTTATCCAGAATACAGAATAAACTTAGCAAATACTTATTGAATTGGAATATCTCAAACAAGCAGTCTTTGTCTGAGTGGATACAACTAAAAAGGAGAAAATGAGGTTTAGTGTCTCATTTGAATGACATGAGATCTCTACTCAGATCCTGAGCTTGAATCTTTTGGGAATCCCATTCCATTTAACTTGGGAAAAATCTTCATGTCTTTTTTTATAGATTTAACATGGTGTGTGTGTGTGTGTGTGTGTGTGTGTGTGTGTGTACACAGACGTGCATATATGTGTTTTGGGTTTATTTTTAAATGATAGAGACTCTTCTTCCCAAAATAGCACCCAAAGGGAAAATCTTTAGTCCATTTGGCACCTGCCCAAGAAGATGAGGAATTGTCTACAGCCTAGGAAACCTGTTCCAGTTTAAGCCTTGTTCCTGATTCAAAGCCACCTTTCCCTAAACCACTTCAAATGTATTGGTCATTCAGTAGTACACCCCAAAACAACTTATGTGATTGAGAGTTAATGTGTAAATGAGTCAGAGGCAGATAGATTGAATTTCCTTTTAAATACATATGGTTTTATATATCCATATATATGTATTCGGTAAGGAGTCTGGCTCCATTCAGACTGAGATTTTGCCAAGTCCAACACATCTGAGAAAGAGTTTGGCACTTCTTGCCAAATTCCCAAATGCCACAAGTCCACTGGTTTCTTAGCCTTTTGTTTCATTGCAAAAACCCAGTAACTCATAAATCTATGTTGCCAATCAAGATTCAGAGCCGATTTCTGTGCAAATAAATTCTTTGTTTTTAATTTGTGTAGTCTCCTTGCTGTGCCAAGGTGCTGAGGAGTTTATTTATTGTTGCATTCCTATGCAATGGTACTTCAATGAATTTCCTCTTCCTTCCTTGAATTCTCCCATCACCCCAACCCTCACTTCCTGAGCCAACAGAACCTGAACAAGAGACAGTACCAATGGTGGATTCCTTTGGAGTCTAGTCCACATCATTGCCTTTTTTTGCCACTGGCAGTGTATTTCTGACAGGTGCAGGAAGAAAGAAAGAAAGAAAGAAAGAAAGAAAGAAAGAAAGAAAGAAAGAAAGAAAGAAAGAAAGAAAGAAAGAAAGAAAGAAAGAAAGAAAGAAAGAAAGAAAGAAAGAAAGAAAGAAAGAAAGAAAGAAAGAAAGAAAGAAAGAAAGAGAGAAAGAGAGAAAGAAAGAAAGAGAGAGAGAGAGAGAGAGAGATGTACTATGTCTCTTCAGCTTTTTAATTTATTTCTACTGCAACTGCCTCTGTGGGTTCAAATGGGAGTGGGGTTCAGAATGGCTTCCATTTCCTTATTTAAAAAAAATAAAAATAAATCATCACAGTCCCCCTTCTCCCTAGTTCCTTCTCTTTCCCTTTAAAAAAGCACAATGTCAGAACCAGGCTAGAATCAATCTTCATGCCTTTGATTACCCAAAGAACTTCCAGTTCCAAGTTTTGGGGTAAACAAATGTCCCCCAGTGCCCTATTGCTGAGCAGGGTGCAAGTGGGATCTTTGGAGATTTATTACAGGCATCTTGCTTGCTGCAGGATGCTGTTGGTGAGTGACATTTTCATAGAGCATATAGGGGTATGTGTGAAAACTGGAAAGAACTAAACAGACTTCCCCATCTGCTCCCCACCCCCAGTCCATCCCCAAACCCCTTCACCCAATGGCAGGCAATTCCTATTCCAAGGGTGGTGAAATGATGAATATAGAGCCAGGAAAATAAATCTCTTCTCTTTGCATTTTAATGAGTGGATGGATACAATTTCCAGGACTGAGCCACTAGCCTTTGCCAGCTCTTCAGTGTTTGGCTTTGGTTTTTAATGAGCCCACAGTGCTAAGTTGCCTTTCTTGAGATGTTTGCCACCTGTCCAGAGGATGCTTTAAGAAGCCTCCATCTGTAGAAATGAATGGGATAACTGGTTCTCCATTCTTAGTCTTTTCCAAAGAGCCCACCAATTTGAGTTCATGTACCTTTCCTTCGCTAAATATGAGAAGACATTGAGTAAAATACAGAAGACCAATTTCAGGTAAGGCACATCTCAATGGATTCGATTTTCATGTGAGTCTTTTTATCATACGCTGGTTTAGTAGGATGCCCATTTAATGGCTGGCACACTATTAATGAAAGGAACCTGAAATACAAGCTATTTCGACTGAGTGGTACAAATGGAAACCATGAAAGAGTCAAACAACAGATGGAAAATTCTACCCAAACCTTTTATTGGCCATATGCCATTTCTGAGAGGTCGCCTTCAGCAAGATTTGCCTCTAATATATAATGATTTAAACAGCAAAAAAAGAATAACTATGCTGCTTGATGCCTTCTCCCTAGGCTTGCCTGGATCCCTAGATGCCCAACTGGACTTTTTTTTTTATGCAGTCATTGCTTAGAATCTTAAAGATGTGGACCCCTCTTCCTAGGGGGAGAGGAAACAATATAGGAACTTATTTCCTCTACCTCCTTCCTTGTCCTTTCCACTTCATGGCTAGAGTATCCGCACACATTTTTAACAAATATTTTTTAATGTTATATCGATACCATATATACATATGTATATTAATATATGAATATTAGCATAGTTTAAAATGTTATACCTGCTATATATGTATGTAATATATAAATATTAATGTATTTAATTATTATATAATATATACATATCTGTATGTGTATGTATATATACTTGTATATGGATTTCTTTTGTTACAGTAGAGTTGACTCTTCTGTAATAACTTGCCCAAGCTCTTGCCAGCCTGGAGGAGGCAGCAAGATGCTAGACTGGAAAGAACACTGGCTCTGAAGTCAAAGGAACTGGTTTGAGTTCTCACCTCAAAAGTCAGAGTCATGCAAATTCCAGTGGCTCCTTATTATTTCTAGGATCAATTATAATAATAGCCAGTATTTACATATTGTTTGAAGCTTTGCAAAGTACTTTACAAATGGTATTATCTCATTTGATTCTTACGAGTCTAGAAAATAGGTACTATTATTATACCCATTTTACATATGAGGAAACTGAGGCTGATGGAGGTTAAATAATTTACCCAGGGTCACAAAATTAGTCTTTGAGACATTTGGATTCATATCTTCTTGGTTCTAAGTCTAGTGCTTTTACTCACTGTAAGGTTCTTTATCACATTGATCCAATTCACTTTACCAACCTCACTGTATTTTATTCACTTCATGCACTCAGGAATGTGGAAAAATAGGCTTTCTTACACTTCCTCACATGCCACTCATCTCCTGTTTACAGAATTTTGCACTGATTGCCCCTAGGCCCTAATGCCTGGAATATATCCTCTTCTACACCTCTTAGAGTCTCCTGTTTCCTTAAAAGCTCAGCTGAGTGATGCCTTTTCCAGGAAGTTTTTCTGGATTTTCCTCAGGAGCTATTGCCTTTCCTGATGAAATGATTTGGTATTTATTCTGTATAAATATATAATCATTAAGAACCGAATTCAAATTCTGCATCAACCAGTTGTTAGCTCTGTGATCCTAGACAAATTATTACACTGAAGCTTCCTCATCTGTAAAATTAAGATAACATATATTTCACAGGGTTATTATGGGGCTCTAGTGAAAAAGCATGAAGATCTTTACAAAAACTTTAAAGTGCCATATAAATCCTTCTTTTTCTTTTTCTTCCTCCTCCTCTTCCTCATTCTCCTTCTCCTAAATGGCAGGGTCTGTTTTATTTTTGACTTTGTATCTTGAATGCCTAATGCTGTACCTGGTACACAGTAGAGGTGATTAATAAATGCTTAGGATGGTGGGATGACACTTGAGAAGACTTCTAGTCCAACTCTTTCTTTTTAAAGGTGAGGCCTAAAGATGTGAAATTAACTATTGAAGACCAGACAGATAAGTGGCAGAACTGGAATTTGAACCCAGATCCTCTGATTCTAGTGTTCTTTCTCCTCTTCTGCTTATCACTTGAATTGCAACTCTTTGCTCTGGCCTAATTATGTGAGGATCAAGTCTATTTCCCCCTACCTTGTGCCACAGATATCCAGAACCCTTATAGGTTTTTGGGGAGGGGTCTGTCTTTTCTGCCATTGGTTAGAGCCACCACTGATTCCCCTACTTTTAAGGGTCTAAGAACCATAATTTCCTTTAATTACTTATCAGTCAGCTTGTTTTTTGTTTGTTTGGTTGGTTTTTTTGCAAAGGATATTTACTTCAAAGGTATAGCAAGCACAAACATACAATTAGTTCTAGGCTACGATTCCTCACCAAGACCTTTCAAATACTACTATCGCTGGGGAAAAGAGGATGGAAATATTCACAGATTAATTTTCTCTATAGCATTCCTCTCACCAAACTCAACTTTAGTGTTCTCCTATGGGATTATATCCCATGATGCTAGCTTCACCTGGCTTCCCTGCTGAATCCTGGGCTCCTGAGTCCCCATTTCCCAAGCTTCTGTGTCTGGGACTCCTCTCCCCGGGCCAAGAACTAAAGGGACCAAATGAAACAGAACAAAACCCTAGGTCCATATTTCAGTATGCCAAAGCTTAAGGGAAGGTCTTCAGGTCTTTCTCTTGGTCCTCTTGGTCTTATGGCATCCCATGGTCTGAGTTAATCTTACCCCTGGTAGTTTTAAGTAAAAAGGCAATTCCAGCTAGGCAGATGATGGAAAGAGGCTACTCCCCCCACAAGGTGACTCGTGTAGGATATCCATTCCAATTCTAAGGCGTACTGTCTCCCAGAAGCAGGATCTTGGCAACTCCCATATGGGGGGCTCTCCATTTTGAATAATCTGGACATTCACCAAATCTCCATTATATTAGTAGTACAGAAGGGGACCTAATTGTGTCCTCTTCAATTTACTACAGATGAGGAAACCAAGGCCCAAGGTCAGACAGTCAATGGCAAAGCCAATGGAGGGCTCCCAATTGCATTGCCCCACAACTCCAAAATGGTGCCCATTAGCATCCACTTGGCTCCATCACAGTTCCACTTCTAGGAATGCTATCACGTCTGATTGGCGGGTGGGATCCTTACCAGCTACAATATTCAACTCTTTCCAGTAAATTTCTGTTGCTGAATCTCATTAATGGCCATCTCAGCTAGCCTTTGATGATGATGGACTGGTTTATTTTGAGCTGATGTGAATGTCTGAAGAGCACAGTCAAACCTAGAGGCCAGATACATAATCACCTCAGCACAGTCTAAAGACTTCCAGAGTTGTTGGGTTTTTTTAATACATCAAAGATATCACTCAACCTCTTTCTAGTTTCTAAGCCCTTGACCCTGGAGCCTCCATTTAAATGAGCTGGGTAAGAAGGCCATCTGAGAAGGCTTATTTTGCAATGCTGATGTGCTATATCATCCTTTTTACTAGAGGGGTCCCTGGATACATGCCCTCATAAAAATCTGCAGAGAAGATTCATCTCTGAGCTTCTTTGTCTCAGTTGTTGCACAGTCTGGATTTGAACCCGTGTCTTCTCCAATTCCAATTCCTGTTATGACTGATACTAGTAATAACTAAAATATTAATAATATATACAGGGTTTTTAGGGACTTAAAGAGTGTGAAGAAACTCGCATTTCCAATGCCCTTTTTCATTAAGTAAGATTTGTTTAGAGCACTGAAAAGTTAGGTGATTTGCCCAAAATCACAGGGCCAGGCTGTGGCAGAGGCAGGGACTTGAAAGCCAACTTTGTCAGTTTCCAGATTGGCTTTTTATCCCACTGTGTCATCATGGAATTGTTATTCTTGGACCATTGTTGGCTAATGGGCACCAAGCTCTAGGCCTTTTCCTCATTCTTCTGTCCCTTTATTTTTCCCAGTGAGCCCACCTGACCTGATTTCATCCTACACCTTCTTTACACCTCCACCATCCAGCACAGACTGATCCAAAACATGGTCCCCTTTAGCCAGGGAAGAGTCTCCAGCCTGGTTACGCAGCCCCCACCAGCTGGTGCTCCTAAACAAGAAAAGTTTTTTGTTTTTTGGTGTTTTTTTTTTCCAGCTGCCAAGTCCGTAACTCTTGTGTCTGTTCATTCACCCTCAGTGGTGAAGGGAGAGCCTGGTCTCGACCCACATGTGCAGTCAGATGTGAACCTGCTCCTGATTTGTTGCCATTTCTGAGGCCTCAGCTCTTATGCTCTGTGCGCATTTTTAAAGCAGTGCTAATGGCTCCCCAGCACCTCCTTAAATCCACCACAGCCTGTGAGTTATTGCTTCATCTGCCCTCTCCTCGGTGCCTGATGAAGCACAGGCAACAGCTGCTGAGGCCCTTTATTTAAAACCCAGCATCATCAAATCAGTAAGGCAGGTTAGCAACTGCATTGCAATTGCTTTGGTGGAGGGCTAAATAAGCAAACCCACCAAAGAAAGCACTCGCCCCCCTCTCCACTTGCCCACAACAACTCGCCAGATCCCTGGTGATGGATCTTTTCAGGTCATTTCAGTTAAGCAAAAAAACCTACCATCAATTTGTCTTAAGATTTTTTTAACCGACACTAATATGTCCTTAATTGGGTTTCTATTAAAAAATGATAGACACTTTCAATTTGTTATAATGTAATTTAGAAGCAATGAAAAGAGGATGAAACTCATCTCTCCTCTCTCTTTCAAACTCCTTCCCTCTCTCTCTCTTTCCTCTCTCCCTCTGACTCTCTTTCTCCCCCTCTCTTCTCCTCTCTCTCTCTCTCTCTCTCTCTCTCTCTCTCTCTCTCTCTCTCTCTCTGACTCTCTCTCTCTCTCTCTCTCTCTCTCTCTCTCTCTCTCTCTCTCTCTCTCTCTCTCTCTCTCTCTCTCTCTCTCTGTGTCTTTCTCTATATATATCTATCTTCCCCCTCTCCTCTCTATCTCTGACTCTCTCTCCCTCTCTGACTCTCTTTCTATCCCCTCTCCTCAATCTCTGTCTCTCTCTCTCTCCCTTCCTCACTCCCTCCCTCTCTCTGTCTCTGTCTCTCTCATCTCTTTCATCTCTCTTTCCCTCTCTCTTTCTCTCCCTCCCTCTCTGTTTATCTGTCTTTCTCTGTCTGTCTCTGTCTCCTCCCCACCCTATAGTTCTACTATATGCATTTAGTTCATGCCAGATTAACTTTTGCCCCATATTGACTGCATTTCATTTAAGGTCACTTGAAAAAAAAACCACTTTAAAGGACTTTAATGAGAATAGTAGAAATAATTTGAAGCAATTTGATATCAATTTCCCCAGTCCATTCATTCCCACTTCATGACCCTTTCAGCTATTCAAATTGACTCCTCCCTCTCAACCCCATCAATCACCCAAAAGGGCCAAATGATAAAATTTCTAAGCATCCATTAAGCATTTACTATGTGCTAGGCACTGTGCTAAATGTTGTGGATGCACAGATAGAAACAAGATGGTCTGTGTGTTATGATTAAAATTAGTTTCTAGTAATAAAAGTATTATATTTTTAGAGGTTTATTAAAGATTAAGAAATAAAGAAAATATAAAATAAGAAAACATGTGTCTAGGCCCAGAGAGCCCATTCACAACCACTCACTCTACATCTTGAGAGACCCGTGTGCTTGGAAGGGGAAGCAGGGAGAGTGAGTAGGTGGTACAATCAGTTTAAATAGCCATTGTGTTCTCACCCTCAGGTGAGGACTCAGGGAGATTATAGGGCAATCTGGGAACTAGCAAGGACTTCTGGGGATTGAAGTCTGGGGTTCAAATCTTTATTTTTACAATTCTCCATTTGATCCTTTGGGAAAAGTTTCCCCAAAAGGATCATGAAAACATAATCAACTTAAAGATTACAATAATTTGAGGATAAGAGGAAAAAAGAACAAAACCAATAATTGCTAGACTCATTGACAAAAAGGCAGTTATTGGGCAGTCCCCTTTGGCATGAAAGTATAGATACAAATAAATATTCAATCAACCACACCCAAAGTTCATTCTTCATCTTCTTGTGCAGCTTGTGGTCTGGAGGCATCTTCATGGTGTCTTCTCCAAACAGTTCAGTTTCTGGATTCAGAGAGGTAGCATCTTTCTTTACCTAAAATTCTTCTTAAAAGGAATTTAAACTTTGCAATTTAAAATAATAATATTTTTAAATTTCCCCATGAAGATGGTAATTAAAAAACTCAGGATCACTTAGGGATGCATGGCTGAGTTGTGAGGTATATGAATCAATTTGCAAGAGAAATTAAAAAGACATCATAAAAATCCAAATAAAAAAGATAATTTATGTATAAAAATTCCAAGTAAAGGAAAGTAAATCTATAATAGATCCTTGAATCAGGGCCCAATTAAAATGATCTAAGCAATGATGCATTTACCCAGTCAGTAGCCAGAACTACAAAAAGTTTGCCACACTATGAAAGACAGAAAAGGGACTGATTATAGGAGCCAGGTAGGAGTGAAGTTTGGGATAATCGTCTGTATTTTCACAAAAAGTGAGTGTGGATACAAGGAAGGCCTACATCTTAATGTAGGTTCAAGTCCTTTGTATTGGCTTAGAAGTGCATCAATTCAGCCTGGATTGGTTTATCTTTGGCCCTATGCAATGGCTCTTTTGTATATCTTGTCCTAGAATCAGATAAAATCATTAAGCAAAGTCCCATAAATTTTTTAAACAATTAGTGGCATCATTTTTATAGTCTCAAGCTTTTGGGGCATGCATTGACATTATAGCAAATGTATTTTAAACTTATATTACTGCAAAATCAAAAAGTTAAAGAAAATTTTTAATACTGGTTACATGTGCTTCAAATATAAAAAGGAGAGGAAAAATAAAAAAAACTGAAATAGTATTTTGCACATGCAAGAAAAATATAATTAATAAAGGAGTTTTAAAAATAAAAAAATATAGCTTATAATTATTGACACACTGTGTCAGGTAAGAAAATATGGAATACAAAGCTTTCTCACCAAAAATGAGATCCATTTCTTCTTTATATCTGGCCATGATCCACTGTGAGTACAAGCAAATGAATTTCACAAGGTAACATTTTGTTTATAAAGAACAGTCTTACAAAAATGCAGTTATCAATATCCCAAAAATTCTCAATAGCCCAATTAATTACAATAACAAACAAACACACTATCATTTTTTTCATAAGTTGTTGTATGGTATTTTTAAAAGTCTATGAACTGATGCATATTTGTTTCAACCTTGGTAAACATATCTTTAAACAAAGTAAAATTTATTTCAGGTTTTGAACATCATCAAGAATTCTAGATATCATTCTGGTGGAAGTAAAGTAGTGAGCTGAAGAATTATAAGTGAGAGATTCTCCCTTTTTGTTTCTTTGGGAGGCTTCTAGGGGTACATGCCCTGGGATTAAATTCCCAACGTCCATTCACATTCTTATAAATGCAGGAGTTGGAGTTTTTAATTGTATTTCACTTCAGCTACTAAAATGGGCCTTACCTCGTGTTAGGGACAGGCAAAATGACCAGAGATTGTTAAGAAAAATTCTAAAAAATGTCTAAAGAACCCTTAAAATCAATTTGAAATATTTAGCTCATTAAATTTTCCAAAGGTTATTATAGCAATTTTTTTGATGGAGTCCATCTATTCTCTATGTGATCATTTATAAAGTCAAAAATAGAAAAGCTGTTTTTATATGGGAATACTCAATAATGTTTGTTCAGTATGGTTATAGGGGAAAAGCAACAGAATATAACAGTAATTAAAACATTAAAATGATTCAGTGTAACAAAATAGTATTGAATGCAGTAATATATGAACTTAAATCACAAAGTTAAACCTTAAACAAAACAATCAGTAAAATGCAATAGAATACAGAGATTTTTATAAAACATTGGAGTCTGAAATGCCTTAAAAATATAACCTCCAGTCTCTTTAAAGTTCCTTGGGTTTTTGTTTTTTAAATTATCCATTTAGATGCCTATTGTCAGAAGGCAGAAAGTTGTTAAGGGGTAGGCAATGGGGGTTAAATGACCTGCCCAGGGCCACACCACCAGGAAGTATCTGAGGCCAGATTTCAACCAAGGACCTCCCATCTCTAGGCCTGGCTCTCAATTCACTGAGCCACTGAGTCGCTTCCTCATAGTAAGGGTGGATTTTAGGAATCTCAAATTTGGCTAAAGAGTTGCAAGGAGTTGAATTTTACCCCTGGTACTCAGGTGAAATAAATAAAAGGATCAATGCAGTAAAAGATATCCTTTTAAAGTAGCCATGCTTTAAGTTCAAAAGTTTGTTCCTTCTCTTCTTTCTCCCCCTTGTGACTCTCTGCCCCCAGTCCATGTGGAGGCTAATCATAGCCTAAGGAAAAATCATCCCCGTTCTTTACCAGCTGGTCTTTGATCCTGAAGAAATTGGGTCTGCTAACAGTAGCCTGGGTGATCAGCTGGGCCAGGTGAGAGAGAGAGAGAGAGAGAGAGAGAGAGAGAGAGAGAGAGAGAGAGAGAGACAGAGAGACAGAGAGACAGAGAGAGAGAGAGAGAGCAGGAGCGAGAGCAGGCAGCCAGGGTGGGCAGGGCAGGGTCGGGAGCAGGTGAGCAATCTGAATCAAACAGGTCCATATTACAGGCAACAGTAGCCGGGCTGGAAGGGCTGGGACCAGATGAGCGATATTGAATCAAGAAAGTCCGAAGCAGATGGCTGCCGGCAGGAACTGATCAAGATGGTTTTCTAAAAAAGCATCTTGGAGAAACATGGCTTAGAAATCATTATCTAGGCTATCTTTTTTTTTTTAATTGACAGGTTTTTTATCTCATTAGGTCACCAAACTGTTATGATTAAAATTAGTTTCTAGTAATAAAAGTCTTATATTTTTAGAGGCTTATTAAAGATTAAGAAATAAAGAAAATATAAAATAAGAAAGCATGTGTCTAGGCCCAGAGAGCCCATTCACAACCACTCACTCTACATCTTGAGAGACATGTGTGCTTGGAAGCGGAAACAGGGAGAGCAAGTAGGAGATACAGTCAATTTAAATAGCCATTGTGTTCTCGCCCTCAGGTGAGGACTCAGGGAGATTATAGGGCAATCTGGGAACTAGCAAGGACTTCTGGGGATTGAAGTCTGGGGTTTAAATCTCCATTTTTACATGTGACCTCAAAGAGCTTCTAGTCAGTCTAAAAAAGAAAGATGATACAAATATAATTTAGGGAACTTTTGACCATGGAGGGATGTGTTTTAGCAAATAGATGGTAAGATGTAGATAGAATCCTGAATTTGGTTTCAGGAAGACATGAGGTCAAATCTCACCTTGGATGCTTGTTATCTGTGTCACCCTAGGTAAATTACTTAACCCTTCTCTGCCTCAGTATCTTCATTCATAAAATGGAGATAAGAGCACCTGCCTCTCAGTGTTGTGAGGATCAAATGAGGTAACATCTGTAAAGCTCTATTACTATATTAATACTGACTATTATTGTTATTTTGATCCTGGGTGGAAGTATGCCAGAATTTTGCCTAAGGCTTTTTGCTCACAAATTTTCTGTGGAAGATCAGCTTCCATTAACTTGGGCCAGGGACATAAAGCATTCTGTTGAAATCATCCAAGGTGACATCAGGTGCTGAGCAAGTACATTTGGCTTCCTTAGGATGGCAAAAATGATAGCTGTCATTTCTATACCTCTTGAAGGTACTCTAAGCACTTTCCATATATTATTTCATTTGTTCCCCAAAACAACATATTACTACTATCTATATTTTATAGATGATGAAATGGAGGGTGATAGAGGTTAAGTGACTTGCCCAGGGTCATTGAATTCATAAATTTCTGAGATAGGATTTGAACTCAGGTCTTCCTGACATTAAATATAATTCCTGGTTCCATTCCTCATAGCCAACTCTTTTGTTTTTCTTTCTTCAGATAATTATGTACTGCATTACCTTCCTATATAAGTCTGAAGGAATTTCCCCACCTTGGGACAAAAACTGTCAGGCTAAATGCATAGTCAGGAAACCAGAGAGGGTTAATATCCAGGATGCTGAGAGCAGGGCACTATTTCTTAACTCTCCCCCCTCCCATTCAGAAGTAACCTCTCGTTTAAATCCCTATCTACTTTCTCTTTTAATTGCTGTGTTCCTCAGTCATGTCTACCCTAGGGGCTCTTTGGGAAGGGCAGAAACTTGAGAGCAGAAATTATGCTCGTCATTCCTTAGCAAGGCTCACCATTGTCTGGGTGATGCTGGTGGAAGTATAAAATCATTGTACACGCGTTTTGTTTAAATAAATATTTATTGAGCTTCTGCTAATATGAGCATCCACTCTGTGGAATATGGAACCATGAATAAGGAGGTTGATGCAGGGAAATGAGTTCTGTGTTTGTATACGGCTGCTCTGAGTTCAAAGATAGATAGAAAGAAATACAGATAGACAGGCAGAAAGACAGACAGAAAGATAGATGGATAGATATAGACAGGGATAGATGGGGAGCAAGAAGAGACATAGATAGACAGGCAAACATATAGATAAGATACATAGATAGATACACAGATACATAGATAGATAGATACATACATACATACATAGACAGACAGTCAAAAAGACAGACAGGAAGGCAGAAAGACATACCGAAAGATAGACAGAGAGAGAGAGATGGATGGATGGATGGATGGATGGATGGATGGATGGATGGATAGATGGTAGATAGATAGATAGATAGATAGATAGATAGATAGATAGATAGATAGATAGGTAGGTACATAGATAGATAGCTGCCTCTGCTTGTTTAGATATTCCCCAATTGAAGGGCATGGGACAGTAAGGTGGACAGAGGATTGGGCAGAGAAGCAGAAAGATTCAATCCTATTTACCTCAATTTCTCAACTGTAAAATAAACTGGAGAAGGAAATGGCAAATCACTCAAGTTATCTTTGCCAAGAAAACTCCAAAATGAAGTCCCAGAGAGTTATACACAACTGAGCAACAAATGGATGAGCTTCGAATTTGTTTCTTGTTCATTCCAACAGGAAAAGCTTTGCTATTAATGTTTTGGTATGTCTGGAACCTTTTTTGTTAGGTTACATGTCTAACAGTAGAATCTCTGGGTCAGAGGGTGTAGACATTTTAGCCACTTTATTAGCATGATTCCAAGTTCCTTTCTAGAATGGCTTTATCAATATTGTATTGGTGAGCCTATCTTTTCACTAGCCCTCCAACACTGATGATTCTCATCTTTTTCTCATCTTTGCCAATACATTGGGTGTTAGATAGAGCCTCCAGGTTCTTTGCATTTTTCTTGTTATGATTTGGAGCCTCTTTTCATGTGATTGTGAATATTTTGCAATTTTTCTTTTCAGAACAGTTTGCTCATATTCTTTGGTCACTTACCCATTAGAGAATGCCTTCAAGGAGCAATCTAACAAGGAAGATGTGAATTATACAGGAGTAACCATCACATAAGAGTATATGTGATGATTGCCATAAGAGAAGATTTAATTTCCTTGAATATCTTCTGAAACTATTAGGGTTCAGATTTGAAAATATAGCTTTTGAAGCCTTGTCCTAATGTGCTCTGATGGCAGCTAGGTGGTACAGTGGTTAGAGTGCTGGGCCCAGAGTCAGGAAAACCCAAGTTCAAATCCTGCCGCAGATACTTACTGCGTGACAACGGCAACTCACTTAACTTCTGTCTGTCTCAGTTGTATGTAAAATGAGGACAATAACAGCACTTACCTTCCCAGAGTTATTGTGAGTTCTAAATGAGGTAATAATTATAAAGTTCTTAGCAAGGTACCTGGCACAAAGTTTCATTGAGTCTTTCTCATGTCTGACTCATTGTGACCCCATTTTGGAGTTTTCTTGGCAAACATTCTGGAGTAGTTTGCCATTTCCTTCTCTAGCTTTTTACATATGAGGAAATTGAGGCAAATGGGGTTAAGTGACTTCCACAGAGTTTCACAGAGAGTCTGAGGCCAGATTTGAACTTATAAAAATGAGTTTTCCTGATTCCAAGTCCAATGATCTAACCACTGTGCAACCTAGCTGCCCTATCACTATATAAATGCTGATTATCAAAATGATGTCCTGTGAGGTCCCCTCCTGTTTTTTTTTATTTTATTTTATTTTTTTATTTAAACCCTTACCTTCTGTCTTGGAGTCAATACTACTTATTGGCTCCAAGGCAGAAAAGTGGTAAGGACTAGCCAATGGGTGACTTGCCTAGTCACAATAAGTGACTTGCCCAGGGTCACACAACTGGGAAGTGTCTGATGCCAGATTTGAACCCAGGACCTCCCATTTCTAGATTTGGCTCTCAATCCACTGAGCCACCCAGCTGCCCCCTCCCCTCCAGTTTTTAACTCCTCAGTCCTAGAATTCTCCACACTGTAAATCTCTTGAGGAAGCTTTCAGGCCCCACTGAAGTATAAAAGGACTCCCCAATCTCCAGCACCCCCCAACTAGAGTTTTGGATTCCTAGTGGGGAGATATTCTCTTGGGCTTTCCCCACTTCTAAAGAAAGTCTAGATGAGAAGGGAAGAGGATCATGGGCCTGAGGATCCCCCACTCCGTAATTCTGTATTTTCTCTGAGAGTTTTGCACAAACTCTGGGATAACTCAAACCAAATTGATCTATTTATTGCTTTGTGCCAGGAGGCCTTGAACCAGCCCAGACTGGTTCCCCAAAGCTAGCATTTCAGGGCCAGACACCCTCCCCTCCCCAACTGCCAGGGAGCTCTAGTCATCTAGTAATGATTTCAGTGGGCCGGAATCATCAATCACCAAGACGTGTAATCAAAATAAATGAGGAGGGTCGGGAGGGGACAGTCTTCCCCCCTCCCCTGCCCCCAAAGACTCACGTTTGCCATAGCAATTAATAAAAGCCAAGGACACGAGTCTAACCTGTGGCTCTCTGACAAATAGACCCGGCTGCTGAATCCTGAATGACTTCTCTGCTGTCTTCTCAGAGTCAGCTCCTTTATTCCCCTCCCCCCCCATGCTACCCCCCAAATCAAAGCTTCTCTTAAAGGTGCAGAAAAACAGGTCAAATGCTACAAAACAAGAATGGAATATTCCCTTCAAATGAGGTTTTTAAATAGGTACTTTATATGCAGCAAAGACCCAAAGTACCAACATCAGTGTTCCTCTAAACAGAAAATGAAATCCACAAATAATGCTTTAATGGAAAGGGTATCATTCGATTGCATTAATATTCATATTCAAAGTCCACACATACAATTACAAACATCTTCCTGCTACAATTCGGCTCTTAGCAAACAAACCCAGACCCTCTGCCAAATCCATTAAACACCTCAAATATCGATGCCACCGTCCTCTCTCCAGCTCATTTCAATTTGACTGATTTCTAGGGAGGTTAACTTTGGCCTTTGGCATCTCGCCTGCAAATGGAATGAATGGGGACTTCATGATGGGAAGGATCATGCATAGACTCACATAACCTGAAATGGAGACAATTAATTTCACCTCTGTCTCTGTGGAGGATGAGTCTGAGAGCTTTTTATTTTTTATTTATTTATTTTGTAATGCTTTTGATTTCTTTATGTTGATTAAACCCTTCTCTGCTAGGATGTCCTTCTTCTCCATCTAGCATTTCAAGGAGAATTTGACCCTGGAATCTTCAGGGCTATTTTACTTTGAAGTGATTCCAGGGCACAGAGTATTAATGAAGGTCATAACACTTGAAGGCTCCAGCAACCTTCTTCTGTGGCAGGACTGCCGGTCCACTACCTTGAATCAAATTCTGTCAATTGAGGCAATCAATGCACACACAGGTTCTGAAAGTAGAGCCAAGGCATTTGCTAGTAGGGAACACTCATTTGTGAAGGGTTCAGCTCTATTAGGCAAAGGACAGGACCAGGAACAAAACTCACCAAGTCTGAAATGTGAAGTGGTACAGCTGTCACTTGGGCATTTATTAGTCAGGAAAAAAACATGGGCACTTCTCGGGGTGATGCCTTTCTGGACTGAGGGACCTAGGGATAAGTTTGATAGGAGCTGGTAAATCTTGAATTATTTATAAAACAGCATTATTTAGCCCTAGTGGAAAAGGTCCAAGAGGAATGGATCATTATAATGTACCATGAGTTTTTTTTTTTAAACTTTGCAAAGGACTTTACTTTTTCAAATGTTTAATGGATGTTTTTTTTAATCATTGTTATTTTCACTGTCTTCTCATTCCTTCCCAATCCATACCTTCCCTTGTAATAAAGTCAAGCAAAATAAACTAACACAGTGGTCTCATCTGCTTTTCTTCTTTCCACACTCTTCACCACCTTTCTCTACAAGGTGGGAAGCTTAGTTTACCAGCAATTTCCTGAAGTCCTGATGGGTCATTGTTCCATGTTCTGGTCATTGATTCAGGTCATTGACCAGGGCTCAAATATCTTTCACTGTTGTTTTCTTTTACTTGTGATCATGGGGTAAATTGTTCTCCTAGTTCTACTTACATCAATCTGCATCAGTTCATAAAAGTCTTGGCAAATGAGATAATGCATACAATATATTTATCTTTTGGGATTTCTAATAAATGCTTTGGAGATTTAAAGGCAAAGGTGAATCTGCTCATTACTTTCTATATCAGAAATCTAAATAAAAGTTAATGAACTGAGACATAGGGCACGCCACAATAATTCAAAAGCCTTGAATCAGTGGCAGTCTGTCAGATCATTTGAATAGGCTTCCATGGTCAATGCTAATGAGGTCCCCCTGGACAGGCATGCACAATTGGTTGATTTCTGACATACAGTCCAGCTGAGCACAATTCTCCAAAATCTAAATGTTCTAATAAATGTTGGATTAGCCAAGGGCACTGGGCATTCCAGTTTGGTCAGGACAGAACTGCCTTAAGTTTCTGAGTTTTCTGGAAAATATTCCTGGCAGGGTCTGTTGGGCCAAGCTAGAGACAAACTGTGAAGTACCTGTCATTCCTTTGTGGATTAGCAGAGTATTTTACTAATATATATTTATATATGTAAGAAGAGTATGTCCCATACACTAATCTTAAGTAATATAGTTGATAATATATCCTAAGTCTGGAAATAATTACCAGGTGAGAAGTTGTCTTTAATTGATCAGCACAAGAGGCATCAATGGCCAACATTTTGGGGGTATCTGGCTTCTATTTGCTTCTTTAAAAAAAAAAAAAGTTTTTTTAAACCCCTACCTCCACCTTAGAATCTGTAGTAGAAAGTACTGGTTCCAAGGCAGAAGATTAATAAAGGCTATTAAGTGATTTGCCAAGGGTCTGAAGTCAAATTTGAACCTAGGACCTCCCTACTCTAGGCATGGCTATGGATCCACTGAGTCACCCAGCAGCTGCTTTCTGTTTGCTTCTAATAGTACTAAGTGAGCATTCTGAAGAGTTCATAAGTTCCTACCTTGAGTTTAGGTCTCAGCAAGAAGACTAACAAGTAGACTTGTTGCTGGACTCCTCCACCAGCTGGAAAGCTCTATTAGTGACAGTGGCAGAAGTGTAGGCTCTCCTTTAGTCTAGAATTCTAGCCTTGGTTATTCCTCAGTAGGCTAAGCTAGAGACTTGAAATGGGCCTGAACCACTGTTGCTAATGGCTTCTGAACTTCCTCCTTTCTTCATCCACCACCCAGGACCTCCCAAACCTCGACATCACTTCCCTGGAATCAGATCTTCTAAATCCAATCCAAATCTGGGACCCAGAACCAGTTAGTGGGTGACAAAGCTGCCCAGATGACGCATGTCACAATGGGTGACCCCAGCACAGTTCTAGAACCTCCTATTATTCTGTCTCCAAGACTCTTACTGGGTGCTGGAGTGCTTTTGGAGCATCACTCCTGGCCTTACCAATTCTCCATTGTCCATAAACCCACCTGCCTATCTCCTCATGCCAAGCTGGGCTAGACAAATAATTCACTGTGACATATTCTATATTTCCCCACCAGGATTTGAGTCTGGTATATTTTCTAGATCTTTTAAAGGAGTTTGGGGAGGAGAGCGCACCACACTGCTTCTATTCTACCATCTTGATTCCATTCTTCCCCTCCTTCCCCCCCAACAGCAGGAATTTTAAGAACCTCTTTAAAATGAGATCGAACATGTAGAATGGAGGGGTCTGGTCCAGTAGAGTGACTGAGGTGGCAGTGGCATTTTCTCAAACTCAAGCCTCCAAAGGAGACTCCCCAAACCCCAAAAGCTGAAAGGCCAAGCAACGAAGTATAAATCTCTGTTTTTATCTTTAATTCTGGGTGCTCACTCAGGTGGATGGAATACTGAGGAAAAAAACCAAATAAACAAACTTGGAAGAATTGGCAGTTTTCCTTCCCAGCTTACTCTAGCTGGGTGCCAACAGCACCCAGTGCCCTTTTTTCTGCTTAAAATTGTATCTGACCTAATTTTATATGTCATAAATACCTGGGGTTCACCCTGGGCTTTGTATTTCCTTGTGTCCCTTTGCCCCAGCGTGAGGGTATTGGATAGCTTTAGGAGTCACACCAGGAAAAATGACCTTTTGCAGTCCTGAGCTGGGAAAAATCCAACTCTCAGATTCTTGACTAATCTGGGCCCTCCTTCCTGGCAGCCAGAGCCAGCCTTGCTAGAGGATTGTTACATTTGAATCAGAATATGATTCTTGGGATTTTTGTAAACTATAAATGCTAGCCTTCCTTTGTGAATAAAGAGACTTTACTGGCTAGAAAATGTATTAAAGGAAAGCTGCAAATTCCTAAATCAAAGCCCCTATTGTCTTCTCTTCAAAAGACATACCTCCAGGCCACCTTTCTTGGCTGTGGTGAAGTATTTTAGAGATAAAGAGACCAGTTAGCTCTGACTGCCTTTTTTTTAGCTGCTTACCTATGCAATTTATTGTTTTTCTCTCTTTTGCTTAATATCCCCCAAATGCTGAGAACTTGTCCTATTTCTAAAAATTGGTATTTCACAAATAAAACTCATCTTATACTAAATAGAGTAGGTTATGTAGCACCCTATTAAAAAGGATGAAAGTTCGGATCCCCCTCAGTTTATCTTCCTGTCTCATCTAGCCCATCTCTGCCCTAGAATCCCTTGAGAAAGGAGAAAATTAAAACATCACTGACTCAAGTCAGAGAGGGAAACTTTTCTGTATAAAAAAGGGCAAAATGGTACTCCATGAGTCACCTAGGGAGCTGCCACCTCCCTACCTCCATCCCCCTACTGTACCACCCCTCTGGCCTCCCTATTGCTTGTGGATGCACTTTGAGCAGACCCATGTTGCCACAGCAGCTCTATCTCCAGCCCTCCAGGATCTCTTCTCAGTAGAAGGAAAGTCCTTCAATAAACTTCATTTAGAATATGGAATTCCTTTGTGTGGGCTATTCTTTCCTCTCTGGTTTGCCCTTTAGTTTCATTCATTTAGAGAGCAATTGCTGCTGAATGTCGGAAATAATATAGAAAGGAGAATTTGATCAGTTCTCTTTTTTGTTTATTCCTGTGAGCCCCCCAAATAATATTAATTCATATGGGTTGTCCGTTCAGAGGCTGTAAAGGGATATGCTTCAAGTTTTGTTTACAGAATGAAATATGGTTGCCCGAGACTTGCTGTCAAGCACAGCTCAGCACTCTGTCCCCTCAATCTTTACAATCACTTCAGTCTGTGTTCCTATGTCTCCTGGAGGAATGAATGGACCTGAAAGATTCATGGTGAGCATAAATACGCTGCAGTACATTACTGAGTGACTTGTAGGCAAGAGGCAACATAAAAGACTTTCTCTTGGAGACAGATGACTAGAGAAATAGGAGAGCTCATCAGGTAATTAATAAACACTTACTGTTTTATTAATTGATTAATGTACTGAGAATGAGAGACAATAAATGGTTAGCCCAAGTAATAGATTGATATTCGGAAGATATGAAAAAAAATAGAAAACATGAAGTCAATGAGTGGATCTGGATAAGGAGGGAGGGAGTGATTATGAGATTCATGGAAGAAGTACTCACCCAGAAGAAATAATCAGTTTGCAGAATATCAGATTTGTCTATTGCTATGTAGTATACGGGATGACTTTTCATCTACCTTCTCTCATTTGATCCTCACAGTAATCCTGAAAGATTAAAATATGTTTCATAGAGAAAACTGAGGCTCAGGAATATTTAAGATGATTTAATCAAGGTCACATGACTACTATGAGGCAAAACTAGGACTCAAGACCACGTTGTTGATTATTAGACCAATGCTCTTTTACTTCCAAAATAATCACGGAATCTGAGGATTCTGCAAACTTCCAGTAATTCCAAAGAGGGCTTCTGGTCCAAAACATACCTGAGCAAAGATGCAAAGGTAGCACAGTAAGCAACCTGACAGAGAAGACACATTTGGGAATTCCAGTTACAAAAGTTTAAACTGTAGTCCCCAAACAAGAATTTGAGAAAGCCTCTCCTCTTTGTATGGGGGACCCCAAAGAGTCTTTGTGAAATGGTAATCTATTAAAGGCTTTAATAATTAAATATTTGAATGTATTAAATCTTAAATAGTTTAATAACAAAGACTTTTGGGACATCCCATATTTTGCCCACTGGAAAACAAACACGTCTTTAGTGGACAGGGATCTCCTCTATGAAATATTCCACTAGTGAATATCTTGCCTTTGCAGGAAGGTCTTCACAGTAGTGAAGAACTGATGAATTCCAAAACCAATCCATCCTCTTTTAAGCTCTAAATGTGTTAGAGTTCTCCCTTTCCTACATCTGTCTCATTGAAACTTCCACCCCCATGCTCCTAGGAGACATAACAAAATACATCTAACTCTTCTTTCATTTGACAATCCTTCCGCTACTTGAAGGTGACTTTTTTTGTCCCCACAAGTTTCCTTTTCAGACTGAGTATTCTCAATTTCTTTGAGAAATCTTTAGATTGGTATGATTTTTAGGTCTTTCACCGTTTTGGTTTCCCTCTTTTGCATGCTCACCACATTACAAATATCTTTTCTGAACTGGGGTACCTAAAATTGGATTCAATAAATCAGATCTAGTTTATTCCAATAGAACAAGACCATTACCATCCAACCCTTCTTATTCCTGGACTCTGTACTTCTCTTAAAGAAGACTATAATTACATTAGATTTCTTGGCTACTATATCACAACTATTAACATGTATTTAAATTGCACTTTGGGAGCTCAGAGCTTAGTCAGACATGTGTGAATTTCAAAACTACTCAACCCTATTCAGACCATTCTTTAGAAGATGGGATTTAGCTATTTCCTTATCAATAACAATAGAGATACTTGGAATAACAGAATCGGGTTTTGGAAACTACAATCTCCACCCTACTCAGGATAACAAGATTAGGAAGGGCTGCAGCAAAACTCAAGATTTAATTATTTGAGAATATGGTCTTCAACAGACATGTGCAAAAAGGACAGACCTTTGGGCAGTCCTAGATCAAGCTAGAGCCACCATTGGCACATGTGAGACAGAGGAAGTGAGGGAGAGGACATCTCAGGAGTGCTTGTGACTTCCTGTGAGGAGGGAGAGAGGTGATTGGAGCCTGGTGCTTGGAGTTGGAGGAGCCCACAGACAGTTTTCTCCATTTTGGTCATGTAAGTGATAGGGACTGATCTCTTTCCTTGCCTTGCCTTGGCTATCCAGGGCCTTGGGCCTTTGGCTCAGCCTAAGCAGAGTGGGTATTTAAGCCCTATTTCCTTCTCTCCCCTTTCCCTCTCTCTTTCTCTCCCTCTAATACTTTCTTCCTCCTGTTTGTAATTAAAACACCATAAAAATTGGCAGCTGACTTGAGTGTTTCATTTAGGAATTACATAGCTGAATTCCTTGGCGACCTTAAATAGATCTATATCAGTCTTTTAAGGTGATTTCCTTATCACACATGAAAGACACCAAAGTCACCAATTGTATCCCAGGCCAGCAACAATCATCTTGACTTTTGTCTTACTACTAGAATTTGATGACCTCAGGAGAGAAAGTGATATTGATGACTTTAGGCAACTCTGCCTTACTTAAATCCAATGCAAGTCATCTCATTGGCACTGTTTGAAGAACACAGGCAGAACAACAACAATAAAATTCCCCAAACTTTTTTAAGCAATGCTTCTCAAATACAAGGTGTTCCAAATGCTTTATATCGTGCTTGGTTTTTTGAGCTCAAGTGCAATATTTTTACATTTACTTCTACTAAATTTCATCTTCTTAGATTCAATCCAACATTCTAGTCTGTCATGATGCTTTTGGATCTTGACTGTCATCCAATATGTTAGATAGCTAACAATTATGTAGCATTTTAAGATTTACAAAGTACTTAATAAATATCATCTCATTTGATCCTCACAACAACCCTGGGAAGTAGGTGCTATTATTATCCCCATTTTATGGTTGAGTAAACTGAGACAAACACAGAGAGACTAAGTGACTTACCCAGGTTGACATAGCTAGTATGTGTCTGAGGCTAAAGCCCGTGTCAAATCTCTCCCTGTGCCACCTAGTTGCCTTGATGTTAGTTATCCCTAATAGCTTCATGTCATCTGCCAATTTAATAAGCATGACATTTATGTATTTATCCAGTGAATTGCTGAAAATGTTAAACAGTACAAGGCAAGGTGGGAGAAATTAACCAGTGAAGAGATGGAGGAGATACCAAGCAAATTAGCGATTATGACCAAGGAACCTTATTCAGCCCAAGAGTATTATACTTTTAAGAAACCTGAGCATGTCACACATGGACATTGATAAATTTTTGCTAAGCACACTTCCCAGACCTTATCATCCATTGCCTAATGACACAGGGAAGTGGAAGCTGGGAGTTAAACCCCCCCCTAGAAAACTATTCATCATACATATTTTTTGAACTTCCACGTAAAGATAAAAAGTTTGAATTGACCTTGCTGGGCTCTAAGATTTGACACTTAGGAAACTTTTTCTTCTAGAAGTCTCAAAAGTAAATTCCCCTAAAAATAAGATGGAAGGATAGCACATTAAGAAATCTGACAGAAGAAAACCCAATGGAGAATACCAGTGACATAAGTTTAAATTGAAGTTCCCAAAAAAGAATTTCATAAAGTGTCTCTTTTTATTTTGTCAACTGGAAAGTAAACAAATCTGTAGTGGGCAGAGATCCTTTTTTCTTCTGTCTTTTTCCTTCCCTTTTTTACACTTCTTAAAAACATCTTGACTTAGGGAAAACATTAGCCTTTCTAGAGTAAACAGCATGAATGAAATCACATCGGCATCCCTTGCCAAGTATTTTAGAAATTGGATCCTATGTCTGAAGAGGTAATGAGCAAATGTTGACAGGCATACAAAGGAAAGGCTAGTGCCTTTAGTGAGTATGAGACAGAAGGTCTGGGTTCCAGTCCCACCTCTGTCACTTACTTGATATGTACAAATTTGGCAAAGTCACTTCTCTCTAGGAGTCTGTAAATGATCCCTGAGATTTCTTTCAGTTCTAATATACTATAATTTACATTACCATGAATGCTGGCTTAGCTAACTTTCTGTCACCACTCTGTGAGAGCACCATTATTTATTAGCAGAAGAGGATTACAAATCCATCTGAAAGACTTGAGGCAGAAATTCAAATCTTATGACCATTTTCCCTAAAAGTTACTGAAGCATTCCGTTAATGGAAAAAATAGCAAGAAAAAAAAAACTACTTTTCAGTGGACTTAAAAACAATTATAACTGTAAATTGATTCAGAGAATTTGTGCTGGAACCAGCTCAAACCAGCACTTGAGAGCTAATTTTTACGTTTTCAGAGTGAACAATTCAGATATTGGCAAAGGCTACAAATCAGGACCTAATCAATTGTTTGGTTGATTGTCTAGAATTAAGAAAGTGATAGAGAAAATGTCAATAATGCAAATGAAACTTAGAAGTGTGTTGTGTATAATCAGAGAGCTGGTTGTTAAACATATATGAGCACACTCCTGCTGATATACATGATCTCATTTGAGCTTCAAAACACTTTGAAGTGGCTATTGTAGCTCTTATTATCCTCATTTTATAAATGAATATAACTGATGCTTAGTGGCATTAGTCAATTGGCCCATGATCATACAGCCAGAAAGTGTTAGCAATAGGATATGTACCCAGGTCTTCCCCACTCCAAATATAGTGTTCTAGTTGGAGCATCCCTGCTCTCTAGCAAAGGGATGCAAAGAGTCTTGGCTTATTTCCCTGGTTCTTGTAGCAATTAGACAACTGTATCTCTAAGTCTTAAGTAAAGTAGGTAGATACCAGGAATGGTCATGAGGACAATAGCAATGCTCAAACTAGGCAAAAGAAAGAAATAGGACCCTGCAGAGGACACCCTATTGTCAGGTATAGAATCAGAAGACCTGGGTTTGAGCTGTGTCTCTGCCATTTCCTGTCTGTGTGACACTGGATAAATCATCTCTCTTTGAGTCTCAGTATTTTTAGCAATAAAATGAGAATATTCAACTAGGTTAGGGATTCCCAATCTTTTTAAGTTCCCATCCCTTAGCTTTTAGTAAACCTTCTATTCAGTGTGAAAGAAAATAAATTCTAGAGTTTATATGCATATAAGAAATAAAATGAAGGTATTATTTTTCATAAAGAAAACTTATTGGGCACAGAACATTCTTAGTATAATAAAGTTGTTAAATGTCTATCAGAGCACTGTCAAATAAATTGGTGAGTCCCCTGAATCCATTTATTGTCAACCAATAATGTCTTCATCTATAAAAAGAACTGATTGGATGAGATAATTACTAAGGACTGTCTAATGAATATTCTTATCCTGTGTTTTTTGTTTGCCTTTTCAATCAGTGCACATTTATTAAAAGTCTACTTATTGGGTGCAGCTGGGTAGCTCAGTGGATTACGAGCCAAGTCTAGAGACAGGAGGTCCTAGGTTCAAATCTGTACTCAGATACTTCCCAGCTGTGTGACCCTGGGCAAGTCACTTAATCTCCATTGCCGAGTCCTTACCACTCTTCTGCCTTGGAACCAATACACAGTATTGATTCCAAGATGGAAGGTAAGGGTTTATTTTTTTTTTTTAATCTACTATGTGCCAGGCACTATGCAAAACTATGGAAATCCAAAAAGAGGCAAAAAATGGTCCCTGCTCTCAAGGAGCTCAAAGTCTAACTGATGATGATCATATTATGACCACATGACCATATTGGGGTCAGATTTCCACTCTTGTCAAAAATTGGTATAATTATCTTACTTTTAACATTATTTGGGATTTCCCTAATTCTCTCATGTACTTGTGGGGACTTGTTCTCCATATACCTATCACTGACTGGGAAAGTATAAAGATAAAAGAGAAGAAGGACTAAGGATAAAGTTTTGGGACAACTGATAACATCCAGAGGTACAAGTGTGAAGTGCCAAGGTGTGAAGACCTATTGTCATTACAGAAGAAATAAGGAGCTAGAGAAGTAGGAGATTTAGGTTTGGATAAAATGATTAATCCACCATCTGTCTCTGTAGCAGAATTTCAAGAACTTGCTTCTTTATTAAGGAAAAGGGAGACATTTTCAACAACAAGCATTTTATTAAGTATTTGCTGTCTGCCACTGAGAATACCAAAAAAACAAACAAACCCCAAAACAGGCAAAAACGTTATTCTCTCCACCTATTCATCATCCTTGCTTAACTGGAATGTAACTGAGAATGTAGGTACCAAAATAAAAAAAAAGCTTCTGGATAGTCTGAATGTATGTCATGGAGTCTCTGCAAAGACAGCCACTCAGGCACTCAATTCACTTATTTTAACACAGTTCTCACAGGCTTGTGTTGGGAGTCACATAATTGGTTGTCTGGTTTTCAAGGCCACTAAAGATCTGACTCAAGGCAAGTCATAAAACAGGAAAGGACATAATCCATATTTGAAAACTGATAGTTTCTTCCCACTACTATCTTCAGCCTCAGCCCAGAAAGCTTCTATAGCTCCATAACTCCCCAGGAAATGAGGCTATATTTTTGTTTTTTATAGTTTTTTGCTGTCTATTTCGATCATTCATACCTTTGGTACCTCTTTTTTGCCAAGGTGTGAAGACCTATTGTCATTACAGAAGGCAACCATCCACTCCTTACTGACCTCCCCTTCCTCTTGTCTTGTTTTATTCACCTTCCTCTGTGTTTTGCTTTAGAAAACTGAGCTAGAGATTCCTGGTTATCCAATTAAAAACCTACAGAAACATTTCTGGGAGGAAGACAGACATTCACTTAAATGCTTATCCTCCCAAGTTATTGGGAATGAGAAAGCATAAATTGGTTCCCGTCGCTCGCTCCATCCTCAACTAGTCCGACCTATACAACACCTAAATTCTGATGTCTTCTTCAGGTGTCTGTCTGTGGTGATAACAACTCTTTCTTCCACTCTAGAATCCAGCTTTCAGCTTTCTAGGGTCTAGGTTCCCATTGGCCAGAGGGTTGGACTTGGAATCTGAAAGACTTCAGTTATATTCTTACTACCTGTGCAACAGGTTGCATAGAGTATTCAGGGAGGACTAGCACCTCTGATGTGAGGGCTTGCTGAGATCTTTTTAGGTTGTTCATCTACTTTTGATGTCTACCTTCTGTTCAATTCTTGCCTGTTGCTCCAAGAAGCTATGGCATGCACGTTGGCCATACCTTGGCAAAACCACTTTGGCAGTTGGACAAACTGAGGGTAACTGATGGACTTCAAATCTAACAGTGAGTTGGGGGGATGTCTACCCCAGACATATGAAAATTCTCCCTGGCAGAATAGGCACCTGAGAACAATTGGTTCCAATGGCCATGAAGGCAATGGAAGAAGGCACTGGGGAGTGCATAGCTTTGTTAGACATCAAAGATGCCAAGATTATCCATTGCATCCCAGACCATCACCAGTCATCCTGACTTTTGTCTTGCCACAAGACTTCAAAGACTCTGGAAGAGAGAGTGGGGCTGATGACTTTGGGCAGATCTCTCACTTGAATCCAATTCCCCCAGAAGACAAGACTTCACCCTGTGATATTACTGGTCTTCTTCAAAATGAAGGTTGAACAACAACCTGTGTGAAACTAGACAAACCATTTCTCCGGACAGCAGTTTCCTCATTTATAAAATGGGATAGTTGGATCTGATGACCTCAGAGGTCTCTTTCAGCTCTAAATGCAAATTTTGATCCTTAACCCTCCTTCCTTCCAAAGTACCTTGCTTCCAAGTGTTGGAATTAAGCAAAACCAACTGTGGTTTCCTTATAAATGGACCTTGACACTTTTGGCTCTATTGTAGATTAAACTTCAAATGGGCTGTTGCCCTGTGTAAAATTCTCTTCTCCACTTGACAGTGGTATCAATCCTATTCTCAAAATTTATTGCTGCTTTAAATTAAAGTCAGGAACTTGAAGACAGGACAGCTATCATTTTATATAAAGCAGCCTGTCTTGTTCCATTCATCTGCCTCTATGTTTGCTCTGGAAAACCGGGCTGGAGATCCCTGGCAACCCAATTAAAAACTTAAACATCCCTGGGACATACCACAATTCTATAGGTGGAAGATAGCCATTCACTTAATTCTGGCATTCATGTTTATTGATCATTCCTTAATTGGTTGTCTGACCAGTTGCTGCTTTGCTTATAACTCAGTTCATTTAAAAAGATCAGTGATTTAGAACTAGAGATTAAAAGCAGCCTAATCCAACTCCCCTCATTTTACTGAAGAAGAAACTGAGGCTTGGAAAGATTAAGTGGCTTCCCTAAGGTCACATTGGTGGCAGTTCCCTAATTCAAACTGAAGCCCTTTGATTCTAAAATGTGATTTCTTTCCACTACAATGCTGCCTTTTTTCAAGTTTCCTCCCATTTGGAAAAGGGCTATTTACCCTCCTCCCCCATATATAGTCTTCTAAAGCAAGAATACTCAGGATGGAGTTGGTTACCGTCAGGGATGTGCTAGTAAATGTTTAACAACTGGACCTGGGGTGGGGGTGGGGTGGAGTATGAATGAGATATTTTCAAACTTAATCTGTTATTAATATTTCTTCATGGTTTTCTTAAGTCTAAACAATAAATCAAGCCCTAATTCATACCAATTTCCTAGGTTTAAATGCTCACATTTAAAAGTTAACAATTGACCCTTATGGGCACTGGCCCAGTGTAAGCTGGCTCCAGCACACTCCTGGTTACAGGGACAAAATGCTTTGCATTCAGATCTAAATTAGGTCTTCACAATATGGCTTTGCTTTTTTCTCCCCAATTCAATTTAACATATATCCAGAAAGGGCCTACTTACTTAAGTCACTGGGTTAGGTGTTTGGAGAAAGGAAGAAAATGCCTTTTAAAAAAAAATTAAAATTTTGTTTTTCTATATTACATATTGATACAATTCTTGAGTCATTTTCTGACATTTTGCAATCCATATTCTTTCTTTCCCTCCCATCTCTCCCCCGTGCCCTGGAAGAAAGGTAGTATGATACAGATTGTACATATGTTATCATGCAATACATATTTTTATGTTTGTCATGTTGTGGAAGAAGATATATGGCTTGAACTAGAGAAAAATTCATTGAGAAAATGATGTTTCAATCTGTACTCAGACTCCCTAAGTTCCTTCTATGATAACGAACAACCTTTTTCATCATGACTCCCTTGTAGTTGTGCTGTGTCTTTGCATTGTTGATAATGGTTAAATCATTTGCAGTTGATTGTCACATGTTATATATGTACAATATTCTCCTGGTTCGGTGCATTTCACTTTGTATCATTTCATATAAGTCTTTCCAGGTTTTTTTTTTTTTTTGTGATCATCTTGTTTGTCATTTCTTATGGCACAATAGTCTCCATTACAATCATACAACTTATTTAGCCATTCTCGGATTGATGGGCAACCCTTTAGTTTCCAGTTCTTTGCCAACTCAAAAAGAGTTGCTATAAATATTTTTGTGCAAGTAGGTTCTTTTCTTCTATCTTTAACCTCCTTTGGATACAGATCTAGTAGTGATATTGCTGAGTCAAAAGGTATGGACAGTTTTATGACCCTTTGGGCATGGTCCCAAATTGTATCAATTCACAGCTCCACCAACCATGTATTAGTGTTCCAGTTTTTCCACATCTCCAACATTTATCATTTTCCTTCTTTGTCATATTAGCCAGTGAAGTAAATATGTGAATTTTAGATTTACTCCACCATGCCTAGTCTTTAGAATTTTAGCAACCAGGAATGTATACACCCCCACTTAAGGATTAAGTGTGGGGGAGGGTGGTCTGTGACCTGCGTGTGCTAACAAGTAACAAATCAGAGACAACTGACTGACCCCTTGGGTTGTCCTCAGCCAAGTTTTAGCCACCATTGGTACATGTGAAACACAGGAAGTGATGTAAAGAACTGCCTTTATATTTTGTGTCACTTTCTTGAGAGGGGCTTTTGTGGCTTTTGAGGACTTAGGTGGTAAAACTTGACTTGGAGGAGCTCTGAAGCGTAGGTCCTGAGACTGCTTCCCTTTGGTGACCTCATGGTGAGTGTTAAGGCTGACTTCCCTTTCCCTTGACCCTTCTGAAGGTTCCAGCCTCCAAGGAGGCCCCTCCTCTTGGAGGAGGCCTCCTAGCTGGAAGCTGAGCTATATTTAATATTCTGGGAAGGCCCCTTGGCTAAGAGGCTTCTGAAGTCTTCCTGGCTCAGGCCAGGTCAGAGTAGATCTTTACTCCTTTCCCTCTTTCTCCTTCTTAATTTCTTCCTTCTATTGTAAATAAACTACCATAAAATTCCATTCTGACTCCAGTGTTTCATTGGGATTTAGAATTTAAATCCCTGGTGACCACTAAATAATATATTCAGTCTCAACCCAAAATCTACCCCTTACAAATAGGAGGGTAGAATAATGAGAAAACATAAACAAATTCTAAATGCAAGTTGATCTGAGGAGGGAGAATATAAGCTTAATAAAAATTTTAAATTTTTATTTAAAATATTTTCTCATGGTTACATGATTCACAATCCCCTCCCCCACTCTCTCCTCCCCCATCCCAAAGCCGACAAGCAGTTCCATTTGTGTATACATGTATCATTGTTCAAAACTTATTTCTTTGTTATCCATATTTCCAGTAGAGAGATTCTTTAACACAAAAACCCCAATCACATCCCTATTGCACGACATGATGGAGCATATATTTTTCTAATGCATTTCTGGTTCTACAGTTCTTTTTCTGGATGTGGTTAGCGTTCTTTATCACAAGTTCCTCTGAATTGCCCTGGGTCATTGCACTGCTGCTAGTAGAGAAGTCCATTACATACGATTGTACCACAGTGTATTAGTCTCTCTGTACAATGTTTTCCTGGTTCTGCTCTTCTCACTCTGCATCAATTCCTGGAGGTTGTTCAAGTTCACATGTAATTCCTCCACTTTATTATTCCTTTGAGCTCAATAGTATTCCATCACCAACATATACCACAATTTATTCAGCCATTCCCCAACTGATGGACAATGCCCCATTTTTCAATTTTTTACCACCACAAAATGTGGCTATGAATATTTTTGTACAAGTCTTTTTCCTTATTATCTCTTTGGGGTACAAACCCAGCAGTGGTATGGCTGGGTCAAAGGGCAGGCATTCATTTGAAACCCTTTATGTATAGTTCCAAGCCACCTTCTAGAATGGTTAGACCAATTCATAACTCCACCAACAGTGTGTTAGAGTCCCAATTTTGTCACATCCCCTCTGATATTTATTATTTTCCTTTGCTTTCATATTGGCCAATATGCTAGGTGCGAGGTGGTACTTAAGAGTTGTTTTAATTTGCACTTCTCTAATCAGGAGGAATTTAGAACACTTTTTCATGTGCTTATTGATGGTTTTGATTTAATCATGTGAAAACTGCCTATTCATGTGCCTTGATCATTTGTCAATTGGGGAATGGCTTGATTTTGTGTAAATTTGACTTACTTCCTTATATATTTGAGAAATTAACCTTTGTAAAAGGGTTTTGTTATAAAAATGTTCTCCCAGTTTGTTGTTTTCCTTCTAATTTTGGTTGTATTGGTTTTGTTTGGACAAAACCTTTTTAATTTGATATAATCAAAGTCATTCATTTTATATTTTGCAATATTCTCTATCTCTTGCTTGGTCTTAAATTTCTTCCTTTCCCATAGATCTGACAGGTATACTATTCTATGTTCACCTACTTTATTTATGATTTCACTCTTTTTATTTAAGTCATTTACCCATTTTGAATTTATCTTGGTATAGGGTGTAAGATGTTGATCTAAACCTAATCTCTCCCATACTGTTTTCCAATTTTCCCATTGTCAAATAGTGGATTTTTGTCCCAAAAGTTTAAGTTTATCGTAGACTGTCTTGCTGAGGTCACTTATCCCAAGTCTATTCCACTGATCCTCCTTTCTGTCTCTTAGCCAGTACCATATTGTTTGGATGACCACTGCTTTATAGTACAGTTTAAGATCTGGTACTTCTAGGCCCCCATCCTTCACATTTTTTTTCATTATTTCCCTTGATTTTCTTGATCTTTTGTTCTTCCAAATCAACTGTTATAATTTTTTCTAATTTTATAAAAAAGTTTTTTGGTAGTTTGATAGGTATGGCACTGAATAAGTAGATTAATTTGGATAGGATTGTCATTTTTAAGCTTAATAAAATTTGAATTCCTTGAGGGCAGGCAATGCTTAATTTTTGTTCTCTTATCTCAAGAGTATAGCACGTGATCTGGTATATTTGGGATGCTTAATAAATACTTATTGGCTGGTCGAACAAGAGAATACTAAGAACTCGGAGAATCAGGGAAGATTTCACAAAGGAAACATACAAGCTGAGCTTTGGAGGAAGATAAGGATTTGGAGAGGTTTGGATAAGGAAAGAAAAAAGAGAAAAATTCTAGCCAATGGCTTTTGCAAAATAAGGGTCAATGAGGAGCTAGAACTCCAAGACTAGAAAATAACTAGTAGCTCAATTTGTCTAAAAATCAGAATTTCACAAAAGGGAATAATATGAGATGAGTAGATGAATGAAAAAGGACTTATTATGTGCAAAGCACCAGGGATACAAAATTTTAAAATTTAGAGAGTTCCTGCTTTCAAGAAGCTCATGCTCTAATTTGGAAAGAAAGCATCTAAAAGAAAATTTGGCTTCAGGGCTCATGGTAAAGCCCAAGGAACCTTAGCTTATACAGACAAATCTCATGACAATGCCCAGGAACTGCAGATGGTAAAGCCTAGGTCTTCTTTGTCCCTGGGAGGAAGTTATTGACTCCCATCTCATCCCAAGCCTTGGGAGCAATCAAGAAGGATGAGGGGAGCCCCTGGTGGTGAAGATAACCAAGGTAAGTTGAAGTCACATTGTAGAGACCCCCAAATGTTAGGCTTCATATTTCTTCCTAGATATAATCGAGAGTTCCAGAAAGGTTTTTGAACTGTGAAGTGATGTCAGAAGTGAATTCCATATTAAGATGTAAATATCCAAATATAAGAATTCAACAGTAAGTAATGGACATAATAAAAATAAAAATTTGAATTATCTGACAATTTGGATAGTAACAATTACCATTTGTAAAATTCTTACAAATTTTAAAAGAAAATGAATGTTAAAATTTTTTAAATGAATGTTATAAATGTTTACTTGTAATTGGGAAATAGTTTTAAAGTCAATAAAAATAATTTTTAAAAATACTTAACATACATTTTCTTAACTCTAAGTTAAAGACTTAGAAGTAGTAGGGACCTCAGAGGTCATCTAAATTAACCCTTTTATTTCATGCATGAGGGAACTGAGGTAACCTGGTAAGTACTCCAGGTATTATTATTATCCCCATTTTATAAGAAGTAACTGAGGTTTTTAAAGGGCTAAGTGACTTGCTGATGGTCAAACACATCTAAGATATATCAGAAGTGGGTTTTAAATCCAAGTGTCTTTTGGCTTCTTTCTCTGATAAGTACACTGTCCCTTTTGGAGCAGCGTCTCCCTATATTCAGTATAGTATACTTCTGTTCATGATTTACTAATGTTATTAGACAGGCGGTCAGGTCCTTAAATACCCTGGGATACTGAGGGACATTCTGCCATTTAGAGAAAGCTGAGTTCTAGGTGGAAGCCACCAGCCCTCACCATACCAGGTTATTTATGAGGTGGAACATTATTATGTATCCAAGAACTATTTCTGGGATCGCATTAGGACAAAATTACTGCCTAAGGCCCTGTAGCCAAGGATCTCTAGGTCAGCTTAGCTAGGCATGCAACTAAGCACACATCTAAAGTTCTCAGGTAATTACTTGAATCAATCCTTCCCCCAGTTTTTAAGATCTGTGGCACTGCTGAAGGACTTTTTAAGCCTATTTGTCAGGGCTTAACAGTTTGTCAGGTGAAGGCTGCAAGGAAAACCAAGAGGCCTAGAAGGAAAGTACTAAAGCATTCATCTAGGGACCTAAGAAAAGTCTGATCCAGAAGATAAAGAGCTTCCAGCTGATCTGATGAGCAGCTACCCTGAGAAGATGGGGCTCTTTGAGGGCCAGAGTAAGATAGGCTAACCCAAGGAAAAGAAAAGAAAAGAAGCAATTCTTTAAAGTTTCAGGTAGAGTTGTTGTTTTAGGCACGGGATACTAATCTTTTAAAAAAGTTTTACTGATGGATTTTGGCATTTATACCAATTACTTCCCAGTGTGAGGTGGTAGATAGAGAGCTGGCCAGGAAGACACTGGAAGACATGGGTTTAAGACCTAACTCTGACATTTACTGACTGTGTGACTTTGGACAAATCACTTAGTCTCTCTGCTCTCTAGAGAACTAAGATTTTAAATAAACCTGAGAATCTGTGTGCTTTTTTCTTTTAATATTTGATGACTATATTTTAATATACTTGCTTTCCTTTGCAATCATATATTTTATGCATTTAGAGCATGACACTGAGAAAGGGTCAATGGCATTCCCTCGACTCCCAAAGGGTTCCATGACACATAAAAGTTTAAGATATTCATCTCAATGACTATAAATTGGCTTTCATTGTTAAAGGGAATTTCTTCACCTAGGAGTTCTCTGTTTGGTAAAACACAGGACTAGTCTCTATCATTTTGTCCTCTAGTTCACAAACTTCCCTCCAAAATGGAAAGCTACCCTTTAACAAAGAAGGATAGTTAAACCAAAAAAGCAGAAGGAAGGAAGGAAGTAAACAAGGATGGAGGGAAGGAAGGAAGGAAGGAAGGAAGGAAGGAAGGAAGGAAGGAAGGAAGGAAGGAAGGAAGGAAGGAAGGAAGGAAGGAAGGAAGGATGGAGGGAAGGAAGGAAGGAAGGAAGGAAGGAAGGAGGGAGGGAGGGAAAGAGGGTAGAAGGATGACAGTGTACAATGGCTTGCTGGACAGAGGGCAGGGCTGGGAGTCAGGAAGATTTGAGTTGAAATCTAGCCTCAGATAATACTTAATAGCTAATCACTAGACCACCATTAGTCTCAATTTACTCAGCTATAAAATAAAAATAATAATAGCACTTACCTTCTACCATTGTAAATATCTAAGGATATTTGTATTTGTAAAGTGGTGGCATAATATCTGGCTCATAGCAAGCACTTTATAAATGCTTCTCTTTGCCCCTTGATCTTTGGTTCTCTGGAACCAATTTTGGTCACTGCATTTAATCTCTGTTCAGTTACTGCTTGGTATCATTTTATTTACATGATTGTAGTCATGTCCATGGTTCTTTTGATCTTACTTTTCCTAGCAGTGCATCAATTCTTACAGTTCTTCCCATACTTATCTCAGGGAAAATTCCTCATATTTCTAATATGTTAGAATTGTGAATGTATTTTCCCTTAGTTTAGTGGACACCATGGAAATGGTCAAATCAGTCAGATTTCTGTGCTTAGTTTCTAAGTGTATGTATGGTTCAACTTAGTCAATTCCAGCATAATTCTGCATCTGTTTGCTCTATTCAGGCATCTAAAAATCTTCCCCTTAAAAGCAATCAGAGAACAAAACTACCCATGTAATTTTAGTTGGTATAGGTCAGAATGAATTACACTACCAGAATTGTTTTGAACCAGTTTCAAGGTCTTTTACTCTTTTTTTAAAAGTCTTTTGTATTCATTGAAGACTGAGAGTCAAAAGGGAGAGAAAAGGTTTCAGATTTTCATGTTTTTTAAATGCAGGCCTGAACGCCTTGAGCTGAGCTTTTGCCCCATAAGAGGAATGGAAGTTAGTCTAAACCACTGTGAAAAGCAAGGTCTGGAGCAGAACAGAAGTAACCTTTACTTGGGGACAGTTTCTTTCTCTCCAAGTGTACTCCTCTCTCTTTTCTTCTGTGATAACCTAATTAGTCAGTCAATTAGCATTTATTAAGCACCTACTATGTCAGACAGTGTGCTAAACTTACAAACAAAAGGCAAAAAACAATCTTTGCTTTTAAGGTACTCAGAACCTAATGGAAGAGATAATGTGCAACCAATTATGTAAAAATAAGCTAAAAAGAACACAAATAGGAGATAATCAGCAGAAGGAAGGCATTATGAGTATCTGAAAAAGTTCAATCAACAATTGAGCATCTACTGTCTTCTATGCACTGTCCTAAGAACTAATGCTGCAAAGGAAAATAATCTAACTCTCCTTTTACAAACCAGGTGTCCCTCTTCACCCTATGACAATCTCTCTCTCTTCAGTATAGCCTGCTAATTCCTTCTCCCAAACCTAGTACCAAGGTAGTGCCAAGAACATTGTCTGGAAACTTCAAGAGACAGGGGTTGTGGTTTCAGCTTTGTGTCTACATTGACTTGTCTCGATTCAGCTCTGAGCCTTAGGTTCCTTTTTGTAAAATGAAGGGATTGCACTAGATGATTCTTAAAGTTCCTTCCAGAAATAAATCTCTGTGGCTCTGACATATCATCCTAACTCCCACTATCTAGCTTATATGGTTATAAGGTTATTCCAGCCTTTGTTGTTGCTTTTCAATCCATTCAGTCATGTCTTTCTAACTCTCTGTTACTCCATTTGGGGTTTTCCCAGTTTTTAAAAATCCTTTTTGAGCTCCTTCATTAATTCGTATTTTTCTTGGAGGCTTTAGATGCAACAGTATTGACTTTGTTCTCATCTTCTGTTTGTGTTTTGGTCTTCCCCATCATCAAAATAACTTTCTATGTTGAGTTCCTTTTTTGTTGTTGTTTGCTTACCTTCCAGCCTTTTATTTTCTTCTTATTAAAAAAAAAGCTGTTAAAATTGGACTCTGTCACTGTGGTGAAAGGAGCACTGTTCTAAACTTCAGGTCCTTTGTGCAGCTGTCTTTGGAGCTAGCTCTGGGCATGTATAAGTTTTTAGTACTTCCAAGGTTTATGATCTAAGGAAAGGTGTGTTTACTATTCTCTTGGGCTATGCTTTGGTCTCCAAGCAACCAACCAGGAGCCTTGAAATTGACCAATGTTGCCTCCTCCCAGATGGCTACAAATGTTCCTCCTCACCCTGAGACCACAACTAAGGATGTTGACCTGGATCTGAGAATGGGCAATGAAATAAGAGTCTTGCACCCATAGCCAGCAAAGAGACCCCTGTAATCTCTTTCTGAGCATTTGTTCCACTCCCTTTACTATCTGTGGCTGAGAGCTCAGGAAGCCTTTGATTCAGCTTCCCCCCAAACTGTTGCTGTAGTGGAGTCTGCATTGCTTGGATGATGCTTTGTGTTCTATTTCCAATCTAGTGCCAAAAGCCTTTCAGGCTGCCCTTCTCAGTTGTTTGGGGGTGAAAATTTGTTTCATCCCATCTTTTGCTGCTTCGGAATTATTTTTTTGAGGCATTATATAATAGCTATTTGGAGAATAATTTGGTAGAGGTCAAGTGGGTCTATGTATCTTCTCTGCCATCTTGGCTCTGTCCCATTGGGAGTTTTCTTGGCAGAAATCCTTGACAGGTTTGCCATTTCTTTATCCAGTTCACTTTACAGATGAGAAAACTGAGGCAAATAGCGCATAGTGACTTATCCAGGGACATCTAGCTAGTGAATATCTGGGGCCAGATTTGAACTCACAAAGGGGAGTCTTCCTAACTCCAGCCCTGTATTCTATTTACAGAGCCACCTACCTGCCCAACCTTATAGAAGTTCAAATAAGAAAATGTATGAGAAAATTTTAGCCAACCTAAAAATTAATTATGTTATTGTGGTCTGTTATGTTTTGTCCCCTTCTCTACCACCATCACTGCAGCAGGGGATTGGGAATAGCAGTAGGAGGAGGGAGCCATACACATCATAGTGTTACGGGGGTTACATATATGAAATAATGGTAGAGCCTAGAGATAGGAGATATCTAAGAGTAGGATGTGGGCTGGGATGCCGAAAGCATAAATCCTACTTTCTGCCTCTGATTCTCGTGTAAGGGTTTCTAGACAAGACAAATGGGGGTGGCTGAGTGAATCATTTTTGCTATAAAAACAAAGTTGCCCACACAAATCCTTCCTTCTTCCCTGATCAATTTCATTGTTCCTAAGTGGATCCATAAAAGAAAACAAAACAAACCACTTTGGGCTAAAAATATAGTCTGGGTTGCTGATGTTTGTGTCATATTGATATTTTCCCCAGTTTCAACCTTGAGGGAATTAAAGGGATAGGCAGTCATTTTACATTCATTCACCATTTAACAAACGCTTATTAAAGTCTTACTAGTGTCAGATACAGTGGTAGAGGATACAGATATAAAGATAAAGAATGACAGAATTTTTATCCTCAAGGAGTGTACATTCTCCTAAGCTCTATATTACATTTCCATCATAGGCTCATAGATTTAGAGCTGAAATGGACCTTCAAGGTCATCTGATGCACTCCCCTGATTTTACATTTGAGGAATGGGCTCAGGGAGATTCAGGCAGCTATGCGACACAGTACACAGAGTGCTAGATCCTGATTCAGGTGAAATCTAGCTTCAGATGACTTACTAGCTGTGTTATCCTGGGCAAGTCATTTAACCTCTGTTTTCTTCTGCTGTCAAACAGGGATACTAGAACTCATCTCTCAGGATTATAGTGAGATTCAAAGGAGATGTATTTGTTGAAGCACTCAATGGAGTACCTGGCACCTAGTAGGTGCTGTATAAAATGTTGCTATTATTATTGATTATCATTATTATTTTAAGGAACATAGAAAATTTATTTTTTTAACCTAGTTCTGTGTGGCTCAGACTTATTCCTTAGAGACCAGATTTGTTTAATGGTTGACTCGGGATGTCCAGGTGATGCTGACCCTAAAAACCTTCTAGGGGAGTCAGAGATTGCATCAGGATAGGTAAGGAGTTTCCCTTCATTCTACATCTCAAGCAACATTTGTGTCTTTTTCTGGAAATGGCCTCAGTACTGGCCAGTCAGCTGCTGTTTCCTTGTTCCTCAGCTGGAATTCTATATAATATGTAACTCATAGAAGTTTGGAAAATCAGATCGCTTTTATTTTTTTTTTTGGTTCTCCCCTCTGCTGGATGACTTCATAAACTTAATTAACATTTTTTTTAGGTTTGAGTTTATTCTCAGCTGACAAAAACTTGCCCAAAGTCACCAAGGTAATAAGTGACAATCAAGATTGGAAACTCCACCCATTAATTCCAAATCCAGATACTTCTAAGCAGCGAAAACCACTGTACCAGATATCACTCTCTAATTTTAAAAAATGAAAAAAGTTTACACAGCATCCTGCTTCTGACACTTTGAGTTTCATCTTGAACATATTGATTAATCTTCTTGAGTCTCCATTTCTTCAACTATAAAATAAGGAGGTCAGACTAAATAGTCTTTGAGGTTGAATCTATTTCCAGAACTATGGCTTCCAATATAATAATATTAGATCTAATATAACAATTCTACAATTCCTAATATAACCAACTAGAACTAGATAATAGAACAAGGTGACACTTATCCACTCATTCAGTTACTACCCAGTTAGGGACAACTATGCTCAGAAATCTAGATTCAAGTCCTGTCTCTCGGACATACTGGCTATGTGACCTGGGCAAATTATTTACCTTCCTAGGGCTCTAGGCAAATTCTCTAAGACTGTTAAGTTCAGGGGAAGGTGCCTACCTGCATTGGTAGAGGGAAAGTTTCCTCTCCTGGGAGTTCCCAGTACCAAGGAAATGTCAATTTGAATCCCCATCCATCCCTATATGCACAGAAAGCATAGTCCTGGGGAAGTAATTAGGATATGGTCCCTGCCCCAAAGAACTCAAATAGGGCAGCCTTAAAAGTGGTCCATTACCATTTTGCCTAGAGCAACTTAAGAATTTCTATTAAGGAAATTGGAAAGAAAAGAAGTTTCCTTTTACCTCAGCTCCATGAATTTGGGTGGGGTTTTGGGATGCCATTTTACAGGACCTGAACGTTCACTGAATCTGAAAATGATGCTAAACTCAGAATATCAGATGATAGAGAATTAGAATTAGCAGGGATCCTGACCATATGATGACAGCTAGGTTAAAGAATAAATAGGAACATGACACAAAACTAAAAACTGTGGTTGCCACAGTGCAAAAGATTCCTTCCACTAGTAGACCGTTGAGACCAAGAAGACAAGTGAGACACAAGGAAATAAGTCACTAGTCCTGGCATCCAGAAATAGGGCATCAGAAATAGGGGTTCGAATCCCCCTTTTCTTGACACCAAGCTCAGAATTCTAGCCAGTACTCCCCACTATAGACCATCAGTGTCAGATAGGCAATTGAACTCATCTCAAAAAGAAAGGAAGATAAGGCTAATAATGGAACCTGCATGGATGATCTTTCCCTTTTACTACAAAGACAAGATGCTGGAAGTGCCCATGACTTCTTGCTGTACCTTAAACACTCCATTTCTTAATAAGTGCTTATTGAAATTAGATGTAACGATATATGCTTAACTTTCCCCAGAGCCTTATAGAAGTGGTTGCCCACTTTTGGATTCCATGGTTCAAGAGGACCCATAGAGAGGGAACCAGATATCTTAGTAATGAGAGGGAGGCAAGAAGATTGGAAAGAAGACCCAGGAAGAAAGGTGAATTAAAAGAAGTGCAATTATCTGGTCTGGAATGCAAGAAATTGAATGGTGACATATAACAAGTAATATAAAGAGATAGTACTCAGAGGTTGAGGACTTCTTATTCTCCATCCTCCGTAAAGATGGAATAAAAATAAGTGAATGTTTAGTGTGGCACGGGGGTGAGGGGATGGGGGGGTCTGGGGGGGTAGGGGGTGTGAGGGGTTGGGGGGGTGGGGATTAAATTATTTACAAACATTTGTTTTCAGACATGAAGGTTATATCTACACACTGTCAAAATTGCCAAGTGAAGAAATGGAAGACAAAGTCAATTTTCTCAATGCTTGTTTATCCAATGTGAAGTAATATGATATTTGATATTAACATAAAAGGAGTATTTTAAAAATGTTTTTAATCTTTTTTTTATCAGGTTCACAGATAGTTTGGATAGGACAAGAGCCTTTGTAGAAGCAGAAATATGAGAGGTAGTATGGTGTAATGGTTACAGTATAAGCCTTGGAGTTAAGAAGATTTGGGTTGAAATCTTGCTTCTGATGATATTCAGCTGTGTGACCAAAGGCAAAACTTTTAAAGTCTCTGTGTCTCAGCATGCTCATCAGCAAATGAGGGGGTTGGACCAAGTGGCCTCTGGGCTCCCTTCTACCTCTAAATTTATGACCCTATGTCCAATAGATAAGATAAGAATAAGAAATCATCAGAACCACAATGAACAATTCTGGCATCTAGGCAATTTCCAACCTTTTCTTTTTAAAGTTTGGTAACTGATACCCAAGAAAATTAAAGACTTACATAAGGTCAACTTGGCCAACTTGAAAGAACTGCTTGGAGTACTGAGAGATTAAGAGGCTTGTTCACAGTACACCAGCCAATTATATGTCAAGAGGTGGGACTTGAACCCAGGTCTTCCTGACTCCTAGGTCAACTTTCTGTCTGGTGTACCACATTGTCTCCTTTAACCGATATAAAATATTAAAGGGATAAGGGGCAGACAGGGGCATTGCAGATGTACACGGAGTCTGGTATCTTTTTATTTCTCCTGCAGTCCATAGCCTTCTGTCAATGGCTCTGGAATGGGACACTGTGACTAGGACTTGCTTCTTTTATTAAATTATCACAGCAGAGCTATACAGTTCCTCTTTATCTCCAACTTACATTGTCCATCTGTTCCTTTAAGAAGTGACTCTATGTTCTAAAATATTTACAGCAGCTCTTTTTGTGGTGAAAAAGAACTGGAAATTGGAGGGGCATCTAACAATTGGGGAATGGCCAAAGGAGTTGTGGTTTATGATTGTCATTCCAAAAGAAATGACAAGCAAGATGAACACAAAAAAACACTGAAAGGACTTATGTGAAGTGATGCAAAGTGAAATGAACAGAACCATGAGAATGTTGTACACAATAACAGCAATAATATATGATGATCATCTGTGCATGGCAACTATAATCAATAAGGCAAGCATCTGGGACAACTCATGATGAAAAAAGCCTATCCGCTGCCATAAGAAGGAGCAAAAGGAACCTGAATGTAGATTGAAACATTTTCTTTAATTTCTCCTTGAATTTTTCACTAATATGAGCAATATATATCTTGTTTCACAACATGGTAAACAAGAAAATATGTATTATATGATGATATATGTACAACCTATATGATACTACCTACTTTCTTGGGGAGAGGGGAAGAGTGGGAGGAAGGAAGAGAACATAGATTGCAAAATGTCAAAATAAATATTAAAATTAGCATTTAATTAATTGATATCATCTGGGCACAATAAAAAAAGATTGTAGACATTTTTTAAAAAGATGCAACTTGGAAACCAGCTTTGTGAAGTCTTCTTTGATTTTCCAATAGCTAGTACCTTCTCTTCCATAGAATATTGTGTTTAATTTCTTGGCTTGTGTACATATGTAAATATTTATTAACTTTATGTCTTAAATATTTTATAGTACTTGTCTCTATTAGAATATAAGCTTATTGAGCATAGAGATCATTTCATCTTTGGCATTTGCATCTTAGAAAAGTGCCTTTCCCATAGTAGACACTTAAAAAATTCTTAATTGATTCTATTAATTGACTTCTGATGAGACACAGTGAAAGTGGAGAGTGTGAAAGGTAGAGAAAGACTTGAACTCAGTCTACTTCCTTGAGAAAAAAATATCCTTCCAGTTTCCAGAAGGATAAGCCCTTATCACCTACTTTATAACCCATCTTCCCCCCAGGCCTGTTATCAGCACACATTAGTCTCCTGCCATAGACAGTCTCCACACAGGCTGCAGACCATCCAGGCTTTTCTTGTGTTTGAAGACCACAACCTGAGAACCAGTGTTGGAATAAGTTCCTTCCTCTGAGGTCTTTGAAAATAAGACAGACAGAATCTGACCCTGATGCCCTCTCGCCATTTTGGCCAATTCATATATTTACATGGCCTCTTTCTTGGAATTTAAGCTTTTGGAGCAGCTAATTAGACATCCCAAAGAAACTGAACATCATTCTGTGTTGGCATGAGTTCTGAAAGCAGCCCCACAGAGCATTCCAATTCTGGTTGTCATTTTAGTGAATGGCTATTTGATTCCATTAACCCAGTTGACTCAAGGGAAAAAAGAGATTGACCACTGAATCCCATCTTGTGGCAGCTTTTGCCACATCCCAGTTAATTTTCTGTCATTATATTTTGTTGAGTTAGCAGAATCACATCCTACATCTCATCTGACTTCCCACTCAATCCTCTTGGGTTATTTGGTTCCTGTAAGTGTGGAGCTCATGTGAGTACTGTAGATATAGGAAGTATTTTACAGAGTTCTGTTTTCATTCAACACACACACACACACACACACACACACACACACACGCATATATATCTATATATCCTGGATATCATATGTGAAGATGGGATTAACTTTCCCCTATTTATTCTGTAGATTTTAGTCATTGGACCAAAGACACAGGCTTTACCTTTGCTTTGGACTGCCCCGGAGGCAGTCAGTTGTTTTTTGATTGTCACTCTCTAGCTCCTGTGGGTCATAGCCCCAACCCCCCTTAAGGATTAAGTGGGGGTGTATACATTCCTGGTGGCTAAAATCTAAAGAATAAAGAGGTAAGAGTTAATCCCATTTTGACACAGACTCTATGCTAAGGGTTGGTCCCCACCTGGAGGTACAATGACAAAGCAGAATAGAGATTACACTCAAGGAACTTACATTCTATTATGGGCTGTGAGGCAGGAGAGGTCACCAGGTGTCCAAAGAATAAATGTATACATGAATGCATGAAAAAACATTTATTAATTGCTTTCTCTGTGTCAGGTACAAAGCTAAGCATAATAAAAATGATAAAATGGCCCCAACCTTTGAGAAACTTACATTGTAAAGAAGACAAAAATGAGAGAGCAGTGGTGGTCAGGGAGGGGTATTTTGGTTGGGGAAGTTACAGAAATGGTGACTGGATCCATAGGAAAATTGATAGATCCATCCATTCTAGGAACAGTAGTACTGATTTAATCATGTTCTAGGAGAAAGAAAGAGAAGGGGAAGGCAGGAAGGTCCTGCTCTCAGGGAATTTACATCCCCAAGTGAAGTGAAACAACTTGTACACTGATAAGAAAAGATAAAAAAAATCCTCGCCCCCCCCCCCCTCTCCGCCAAATATATATATAACCATTTTGAATGGAAGGCACCAACCAATGGAGACTCAAGGAAGACATCTTGGAGGATCTGGCCCTTGAACTGTGCCATGAAAGAATGGGGAAATTTCAGGAGAAACCAGTGAAGGAGATCCTTCTAGGTATGGGGGAATGGCTCTGAAAAGGCCCAGAAGTAGAATATAATGGGAATTGGGTAAATCACTTTACCTCAGTTTCCTTCTTTGTACTATGAAGTCTCTTCTCACAATGCTATGATTCTAGGTCAGTGGTGTCAAAATCAAATGAAATGAGGACCACTAAATCATGTATAAAGATCCCTGTGGGTCACATAATGACTAAATTTTAAATGTCATATTATTTATATTTTATCATATACTTATTTGTTTTGTTAAATATTTCTGAATTCCATTTCGCTCTGGTTCAGGCCACACTTGTTGTGGGACACATACAGCCCAAATACAAGCCATGGGTTTGATATCTCTATTCTAGGCCATAAAAGGAAGAGGAGCAGTTCTGGGACAGCCACACTGATTCTGTTAATTCAATAAGGGATAATTACAGAAAGCCGAGGATAGAATCATAAAACACAGCATTTTCATACAACACTCCCCTGCAGGGAGAGGACTGAAGAGGGCTCTGAATGTTCACAGAAAAATGGTTAATCAAAACCAATCATAACATTCAATCCTTATTGCTAAATGGCATCTCAGATTCCCACAGAAAGCCAGGATGTTAATGAGCAATTTTCCCATGTAATAATATAGCAGTGGTTTGGGCTTTCCTTTATTGACTTAAATAAGCAGTTGATTCTAATTCTTTAAAACTGGTTCCTCTGTATTTCAGAATGTTTTCATGGTCCCCCCCCCCCCCCAAAAAAAAAGATGCCTGATATTCTATCCATTTCAATACCTATCTGCCCCAAATGTTATTATATTACCATGTCAGGTAGGTGGCACAGTGAATAGAGCATAGGGTCTGGAGTCAGGAAGACCTGAGTTCAAATTCACTCAGACACTAACTAACTTTATGACCTTGAGTAAGTCGCTTAACCCTATTTGCTTCAGTTTCTTCATCTATAAAATGAGGTGAAGATGGCAAACCATTCTAGTACCTCTGCCAAGAAAAACCCAAAACTGTCACAAATGTCAGACACAATTGAAATGAATAAAGGACAATAAAATATACATATATAGTAATACACATACATATTTTTCTCTATACAGATATTTATCATGCTATTATGGGAATGAGGATAGTGTTATAGACTACATCATTATAAGTGATTGAATTCAGCTCGAAGGAAATGAAGTCTGTTTCAACCTGACTGGTATGATGACTTATATGTCTTTGTTGTTCAGTTGGGTCTAACTCTTCATCTGTTTGGGGTCTTCTTGGCAGAAATACTGGAGTGGCTTGCCATTTCCTTCTCCAGCTCATTTAAATATGAGGAAACTGAGGCAAACAGGATTAACTGACTTGCCTACGGTCACATTGTAAGTGTCTGAGGCCAGATTTGAACTCGGAAAGATGAGTCTTCCAGACTCCAGACTCTTTTTTTTTTTAAATCACTTACCTTCCATCTTAGAATCAATAAGGCAGAAGAGCAGTAAGGGCTAGGTGATGGGGGTTAAGTGACTTACCCAGAGTCACACAGCTAGGAAGTGTCTAAGATCATATCTGAACCCAGGACTTCCCATCTCTAGGCCTGGCTCTCAATCCACTGAGCCACCTAACTGCTCCCTGTGCTCTAACTTTCAAAGATATTGACCAATTTGACCAAATTCAATATATTAAGAATCATAAATCTCAGCACTAACAAGGACCTCAAACACCATCTAATCTGTTAGTCATTTGTATTCCATCTCTTACCTTTTGTCTCTCCCTGTTTATTGGCTCATTCTCTACTGCCTACAAATTTGCCTGTTTCCACGATTCTCAAAAAAACTCTCACTTGGTCCTTCTATCTCTGTTGTCATCTTATAGCTTGTGTCTAAAGTCCTTGAGGAGGCCATCTACATTAGGTCCCTTCACTTCCTACCATTCTTCTTCCTACCTTATCATTTCACCAAAACTATCCTCTCCAAAGTTACTCTCTTAATTTCCAAACCAAATTTCCTCTTCTCAGTCCTCATTCTTCTTGACATTTCCACAGTTGTTGATGATGTAAATCACCCTCTTCTCCTTGATTATCCCTTCTCTGTAGATTTTTGAGACACTGCTCTCTCCTTGGGTATCTCCCAGGGCTCTGTCCTGGGACCTTCTCTCTTCTTCCTGTATGCTACTTGACTTGGTAATCTCATCAGCTCCCATGGATTTAATTGTCAAATCCATTCTAATTATCTTCTCTATTCTCAAATCTACTTATCCAACCCTAAACTCTCATCTGAAATCCAGTCTAAGATCTCTAACTCCCTTACAGATACCTTGAAATGCATGTCCAACATACATCTTAAACACAACATGTTCAAGGTGGAAGTTGTTGTCATTCCTCCTAATCTTTACTCCCTTCCAAACTTCTCTGTTATTGGAGAGGGCAATATCATCCCCTCAAACCCTTAGGTTCACAACCTTGGAGTCAGCCTGGATTCTTCACTATGAGTCAATCTATTGCCAAAGTCTTTCTATTTCATCTTTGCAACATCTCAAGTACAATCCCTTCTCTCTGCTGCCACCATTTTGGTGTAGGTCTTCATCATGCCTCATATTACAATAGCTTACTGATGGGTCTGGTTGTCTCAAGATTCTCCCCACTTTTTTTTTTTTAAAATAACATTTCAATGTTCAGCTCAAAATTCTCTCCTTTCCTCCACCTAGTGAGAGGGCAAGCAATATGATACACATTATACATATATTGTAAAAAAAAAGGAAGAAAAGTATAAAAAGAAAAACAGACTTCAGTCTGCACTCAGAATCTTATCAATTCTGTCTTTGGAGAAGAATGACATTTTTTATCATGGAATTATCATGTTCCATTATATTGATCAGAATTTAAAATTTTTTCACAGATGATTATCATTATAACATAATATCAATATAATATCATTATAATATAATAACATAACAACACAATATAATATAATGTGATATGATATAATGTGGTGTAATATAATATAATATAATATGATATGATACAATATGGTATGATAATATAACATAACATAACATAACATAACATAACATAACATAACATAACATAACATAACATAACATAACATAACATAACATAACATAACATAACATAACATAATGTAATGTAATATAATATAATATAATATAATATAATATAATATAATATAATATAATATAATATAATATAATATAATATAATATAATATAATATAATATAATATAATATAATATAATATAATATAATATAATATAATATAATATAATATAATATAATATAATATAATATAATATAATATAATATAATATAATATAATATAATATAATATAATATAATATAATATAATATAATATAATATAATATTCTTCTTGTTCTCCTCACTTTCCTATATATTTTTCCTTGCATCATTTCCTATAAGCCTTCAGGTTTTTCTGAAATTCTCTTGCTCATCATTTCTTGGAGCACAATAGTGTTCCATTGCTATCAGTGTTGTCAACGTGGAAATCTAGAAGTCCCCAGTTTATTTAGTTGGGAGGTAGAAACTCCATGTTTTGACCTAGTCACAGGAGAGTTTTCTCCCTGAGGGAAGGTCCTACTTCACCATTTTAGGCTAACAATAGAGATCCTGGTAGTTTGGATGGAAATAACTAATCCCATCAGCTGTTAAGTATTTCTTTTGTCCCAATGGTTTCTCTCTCTGGGTTGAGGTCCTTTACCAATGTGGCCCAGACCTGGGCTGGGTCTTTCCCCTTTGTGCCCATTGTAGAGTATCAGCCCTTCATTGTTATTCTTGACTAGAACTCCTCATTTTTCTTTCTTACCATTGTAGAGTCAATCAACTGTCCCTCTTATCCTAAGCCCCCTGGTTTCATCTAGAAAGGTATTTAAGCTCCCTGACTTTAATGGCTCTTTGGAATTGTCATTCTCCTAAGTTTGGCATTCCCAGGGGTCAGTGACCAGAGGGGCCAGAGTTCAATCCTTGGACTCTGTGCAGTTGTGTGTGGCACAAAACTCTGTGTCAAGACCTACTAGTACTGAATCCCTTTTGCCCTTGATTAAAGAGTGATTTTGACCTATTTAATAGTTCTGTGTTTTTTCCCAGTTGACATCAGATACCACAATTTGTTCAGCCACTTCCCCATTGATGGGGAATTTCTAATTCTTTGCCTTCACAAAAAGAGCTACTAAAAAGTTTTTTGTACTTATGGGTCTTTTTCCTTTGGTGTCTGGGGTACACACCTAACAGTGGTATTGCTGGGTCAAAGGATATGTACTATTTTTTAGTCTTTTGGGTATAGTTCCAAATTCATCTCCAGAATGATTGAACTAATTCCCAACTTCACCAACAATGCATTAGTATATGTATTTTTCCACATTCCCTCCACCATTTGTCATTTTCCTTTTCTATCATAATGGCCAAACTGATTGATGTACATGACTTTTTTTTTTAATTTGGTCAATTTCAAACATTATTCCTTGGTTACAAAAATCATATTCTATTCCTCCCTCCCCTCACCCCACCCTTCCCATAACCAATATGCAATTCCACTGGGTATTACATGTGACCTTGATCAGAACCTATTTCCATGTTGTTGATGTTTGCACTAGGATGTTCATTTAGAGTCTACATCCCCAATCATATCCCCATGATCCATGTGATCAGGTAATTGTTTTTCTTCTGTATTTCTATTCCCATGGTTCTTTTTCTGGATGTGGATAGTGTTCTTTCTCATAGATCCCTCTGGGTTGTTTAGGATCACTGCATTGCCACTAATGGAGAAGTCCATTACATTCGATTGGATGTACATGCCTCTTAATAGTTTTGATTTCTTCTGAAAATTGCCTGTTCATATCCTTGGGCCATTTATCAATTGGGAAATGGCTCTTATTTTTATAAAATTCACTGAGATCACAATATATTTGAGAAATAAGACCTTAATAAGAGGAACTTATGTAAATTTTTTTCCTACTCTCCTAATTAGGACTGACCAATTTTCTCATTTTTACAGATAAGAACTCTGAAGCTAAAAGAGATTACAGAAAGTCACACAAGTAGTATAAACTGCAGACCTGGAATCTAAGTCCAGGTTCTTTGATTCCAAATCCCATACTCTTTTCCTTGTGTTATATCCACCCACTATTGAGAGATTAATTGAAAGGGATGCCTCTAACTCTTGTTGATTACAGAGAGACTAAAAGTGCATGGAAACCTCCCTTCTGTCTCAATTTTGAATAAACTGACACTAGCTATATCTACAACTGTTGGGAAGAGGGAGTGGTGAAAAGAAGGAATTCTGAGGGCCGTTTCATGGTCTAGAAGGAACAATTCATTCTCTTCTGGGTTTACCTTTGTCCCTTAAAATAACAGGTGCTATATAAAGATGTGGCTACCAAATAACCCCCTTTCTCCTCTCCCATCCTTTCCCTTCTCTTTTTTCTTTTTCTTCAGTTTGCATCCAAGTGACTTTTTCTTTGCTATGATCTTCCCCCTCACATCTGCTCTTATCCCTCCCTTTGCTGCTTCTAATGCACATGAGTCACATGAACTGTGCTGACAGAGGTGTAACTGTTCTTTGGCAATCAAAGCATTTCTCAGGCTGGGCTCTAAGTCCTACCATAATGCTGCAAATGCCAGCTTAAATGCCAGCAAAGAACCGGACCCCCTTTCATCTCCCTTTTGAAGAAAGCCTTTGTGAGGCTTCCTCATGAATACTGTCTGGAGGCAGAGTGCCGGACCACCCATTTGTCTGGCTTTTCTTCCCCCTTCTTTGTGTAGGGAAAGAGAGCAAAGTAGATGACTAAGAAAATGAAGAGAGATCTATGAGAATGGAGAGGAGTAGCCCCCCCAGCACCCCAAAAAAGAGGAATCATTCATCAGGCAAAGAAATGGAATGGCTCTATTAGGGTGATAGGTTTCCACATGTACTCACTGACAATTCCAGGAGGTACCCACCCTACTAAGCTTCAGTCAGCCTCTTCCTATGTCAATCAATCAATCAGTATTTATTAGGCACTGGTTATACAAAAAAGAGAGAAAAGATAGTCCCTTCTTTCAAGGAACTTACAATCTACATAGCTCCATTTGCCTCTAATCCATTTATTTCAGTGGCAGTTATTAAGTGCCTGGTACCTAAAAGGCACCAGGGCTTGGCACTAGGTTTTCAAAAACAAACGGAAAACAAGCCCAGACCTCCAGAAACTGATATGCTCCTGGAACGCCCACAGACCTAGATAGGTGTAGATGGTACAGTGGATGGTGTGTTGGACTTGGAGTTGGGAAGATCAAAGTTCAAATTTGACACTGAACAAATCATTTAATTCCTCTCAGCCTCAGTTTCCTCATATGTAAAATGGGAATAATGCTAGCACCTTCCTTACAGGGTTGTTGTGAAGATCAAATGAAATAGTGTCTCTAAAGTACTTTTATAATTCTCAAATTCTATGTAAATTCTAGCGAGTATAGGTAGATCAGCATATTGATACCCACAGATATAAATGCAGAGTATGGGCTCACGACACATATCTAAAATGTAGAAAGGCAAATATAGACATACAGGCATTCCAGAATATGTACATGTACTGGTGTGTCAGATGACCATGAAGCCAATGCCTGTTGTCATGTGAAAAAAAAAAACTATCTGAATTGTATTATGTACTGAGCTTTTCTTTCCCTTTGGGGAGTGGTGAGGGGGGAAATTTACATTTCAACTTAATTTTGTTTGGATTCTTTTGGTTTAATGCACTCCCTTCCACATGGTGGCCTGGGACACACACAATATTAGAATAAATGAATAGTTGGCACAGTGTGGATGAAGTTTATCCATTACTTTGAACAATTGCCCCTGATCTAGGGCTACCTTGGACAAATCTATCAGTTTATCCTTCTGACTCACATCTATTTGCAAAGTGTTTTTCTTCATAAGCAGCCAGGTTGTTCAGTGGTTAGAGCCCTGGATCTGGCGTTAGGAAGTCTCAAATCTGGCCTCAGACACTCATTAGTGTCTTATTTATTTGTTTGTTTGTTTATTTATCAGTATCATACTTATTAATAGTATGAGTCTGACAAATCACTTACCCTCTCTGTCTGCCTCAGTTTCCTTCTCTGAAAAATGGTGATAATAAGAGCACCTACCTTGCAAGAGTTATTGTGGTGATGAAATGAGATATTTGTGTAGGATTTTGCAAACCTCAAGCACTATATAAATACTTGCTTTTATCATTATTGTTATTACTACTACGACTAAAAGGAAAAAGAAAGGGAATAAGCATCTATATAATGCCTGCCGGGGCAGCTAGATGGTAAAGCTAGGTGGTTCACTGGGTACAGTGCTGGGCCTAAAGTCAGGAAGACTCATCTTTGTGAGTTCAAATCTGGCCTCAGACATTTATTAGCTGTGTGACTCTGGGCAAGTCTCTGAACCCTGTTTGCCTCAGTTTCCTTATCTGTCAAATGAGATGGAGAAGGAAATGGCAAACCAATGTCTTTGCCAAGAAAACCCCAATGGGGTCATGAAGAGTTGAACAGGATTGAACAACAATAACATTAGATGGTGTCTTACTTAGCACAGTGCCTGGCACAGAGTAAGTGTTTAATAATTGTTCACTGATAAACAGTTACCCATAGTTACAGAGTTGAAGTACAGAGATAAATCTTCTTTTGAGATTCTTTGCTTTAGGGATCTGTGCGGTATAAATTAGAATCTTGAACTCTTGGACTTCATCCATCAGAAGTCCTTCAGTATTTCCAAGAATTCCTCTCTTCTTTCCACCACATTTGCGTGGTCTCGTTTGTATATAGTTCGGTGTAAGCCATACCCTAACTCTCTTCTTTCGCAAGCGGGCTGGGTTAGCATCTTTTATAGCTAGTTCTTTTTTTACTTTTGTTATTATTAATAAATCTTATAAATATAATGCTTTAGTTATTGTATATTAATTTAAAAACCCACACTGCCCAGTCACCATGATCATCTCTGAGTATGGATCCCATTTTATCTCGCTTTCAATGAAATCAGTACAGGCACACTCTGGAAAAACAGAATGGTAGGCAATTAACATTAGAGTGGCTTAAGAACAATATTGTAAATGGGCGATCAGTCCAGGGACATTGCACTGGGGTTTGGTTATAAGTTAATAACAGCATGATGCTGGTGGGAAACAAGGTTATTCGGAGTGTGGGAGCATCGAGGATGCCTACATTTATTTTCCACCTTCATCCAGGCTGAGGCAGTAATAGGGTTACTATCCAAAAACAATAGATTTGGTAAAGTTTGTTGCAAGCCTCAAAGACCTACATGAATATGAGCTAGAATAATCTCTGCTTTCCCAGTTCCTTTTGCTTGCTTCAAATGAGCAAGTAGTCCCAGCCTCGCTCCTCTGACTCTCAAGCAACAAGTCCCTTTTGGTCCTGGGTTCCATTGAAAGTGGATGCACTTGTCTCCTTGACTATTCTTATTGGATTTCAGAGCCATATTTTCTGGCCTATAGTCACCACATGGAAATTTATATTTTATCAATGAACTTTTACCAATTGTAATCATTTAAAAATATAAACACAATTAGCATATACAGACCAAAAAAAAAAAAACCCGTCCTGAATCAGGAGAAGCGTTATGGCTTAATGGCTAGAGTGAAGGACCTGGAGTGAGGAGTGCCCTCTGCGGATCCTGCCTCTGACACTAGCTGGATGACTAGAGGCAAGTCAGTTTGTCCATCTGTATCCTGGGCAACTCCTTGGGATACATATTTATGGAAGGAATGTTTTTTGAATGAAAATTGTAACATAGAGGATATCTTTTACATGTTGACTATGAGAACCATTGACATTCTGATGTATAATCACAAGTAAATTAAATAATTTGCCCAAGATAATGAAGGTAGAGACTGAGCTGGGATTCAAAGAAGGGTGCTCTAACTCCAAAACCAGTGTTTTCTTTTGTTTGTTTTCCTACCGTATTTGGGGGGGGGGGGTGAATGGATATCTAGACATATACATTTTATGTTTGTTGTCACCACTTGCTATGTGTTTTCCTTAGAGTAAAAAACTAAATAAAACAATAACCATGGAGAAAATCCAAGTCAGATTTGACCAGGAAATTCTGAAAGAGATCCCTTGCTTGGAGTTCAATCAGAACTTCACATGTGATGCATAACTAGCAAGAGGGATATTGATCTCTTTTTTTAGTCTTCATTACTATTTCCTTGGTTTAACTGGTTCGTGGAAGTCTTGGAGGGTTTGCAATGGAAGAGACATTGGAGATCATTCATAAGGCTCTCTTGGGCAACTGGGCTTTCTATATGAAGTCTCAAACTGCAATTTAGAAAGAGATGTTGCTGATGACCCTTTAGTTTGCTTTTCTAGCTCTTGTTTATGAAAATCCATTTCTGGCTTCATGAAGGGCAGAATTTCCCATAACTAAGTCACATGTGCTGGCCAATCAGTTGCAAAGGGTGAATGCTTGCCTTCAAAACTTTCCGCATCTCCCTGGGATTCATTTCTTTGTTGAACAATCTTGCCCTTGTCATGGCAATGTCAGCTGCCTAAATGGATGGCAGCTTCCTGTTCCATTGTTAATTGGTGTGTGTAAAAAACATCTCTCACATGTCTTCTCTCCATTCATACAACCCTAGTTCAGGCTCTCATCAATTCTCACTTGGAATATTGTAGCAAGTTTTATAACTTTTTTCTTTATTTTTAAGATAATAAGAAATATTTATTTCTTCACCTGGTATCATCAAAATACTTTTAATTATACTCAGCTTCTTTCTTTTTTTTTTTAAAAAAACCCTTACCTTTTGTCTTAAAATCAATTTTGAGTATTGGTTCCAAGGCAGAAGAATGGTAAGGGTGAAGCAATTGGGATTAAATGACCCGCTCAGGGTCATAGAGTTAGAAAGAGTCTGAGGCCAGCTTTGAACTCAGGACCTCCCATCTCTAGACCTGGCTTTTAATCCACTGAGCCACCTAGCTGCCCCCTGACTCAAGTATCTTCACTATCTAATCTGTCTTCCACCTTCATAACAACTAAAATGATATCCTTAAAGTACCATGCTTCCTCCCTACTCAGTAAATTCCAATTGTTTCTATTACATTTAGGATCAAATAAAAGCTCCCCCATTGGTGTTCAAATTTCTTCATACTCGACCCTTTTGTATTTTCTAGCCTTTAAGCACATTATTCTCCTCCAACAACTCTGTGGTCCAGGCATATTAGCCTATGCCTGAAATTCTATCTCCCATCTCCATATTTTTGTACTGGCTGTGTCCTTCAATGCCTCTTCTAAACTCCAATTCATGGAGTCCTTGACTTTCTTTTAGACTAGATTCAAATGCCACCTTCTAATGAAGGCCTTTTTAATCTTATTCTCCTATCCTCAGCTACTGGTGCTTTTCTCTCTATAGATTGTTGTTGGTATTTAATTGAGTTCAGTTCTTCATGACCCATTTTGGAGCTTTCTTGGCAAAGATTTGGAGTGGGTTACCATTTCAGTGTGAATATCTTCATAAAATGTGGCATTTGAACTGGTTATTGAAACTAAATAGGATTTCAATAGCCTGAGTTAGAAGGTGGAGGGTTAACAGCATCAGTTCTATACCCCACTGAGTATACTCATTTTACCCTCTGAGCCCTTTATGATGAGAGTAAAGTTTAAGCATTGCCTGTCACCACCCTTATCCTCCCCTCTCTAAAATGATTTTCCCACCTCTTTATGTAATATAATTTACCCCGTCTATCTCTCCCTTCCCTTTTCTCTCAGTGCATCCCTCACTTTCAGCCCCTGATTGATTTTTTTTAACAAATCATTCATATGTATAATATCATATCTTATATGCAAGTCATTCTATATCATCATATTTACATTTATATCATATCATCATAATCAGCTTACCTCTCTACCCTTTTTTTGAATAAATACCTTCTATCTTCTCTACTACTAAGGGTAATTTTTGAGAATTACAGAAATCTTTTTTCCATGTAGACTTATACATATTTTGACCTTAATGAGTCCCTTAAATTTTCTCTTTCTTATTTACCTTTTGGGGCTTCTCTTGTGTCTTGTGTTTGGACTTGAAATTTTTTTGTTTAGGCCTGACTTATTCCTCAGGAATGTTTGGAAATATTCTATCTTATTGAATGTCCATTTCCCTCCCTGAAACAATATACTCAGTTTTGCTGGGTAGGGACACTGTGTTGTAAACCCAGATCTTTTGCCTTCCTAAATATCATATTCCATGCCTTTCTATCCTTTAATGTAGAAGGTCTCTAGGTCCTGATTATAGCTCTCTGGTATTTTGGTGTTTTTTTTTTCCCCCTGGTTGATTGAATTATTTTTTCCTTGGCTTTGTGGCTCTTGAGTTTAGCTATTATATTCCTAGAAGTTGTCATTTGAGGATTTCTTTCTGGAGGTGATCTGTGAATTCTTTCAATTTCAATTTTATTTTCTTGTTCAAGGATCTCTAGGCAGTTATCTTTGACAATTTCTTGTAATTTTTTGTAATATGATATCCAAGGTTCAATAATTCTCAAATTATCTCTCCTAGATCTATTTTCTAGGTCAGTTGTTTTTTTCAATGTTTCATATTTTCCTCTAGTTTTCTTATTCCTTTGATTCTGCTTTATTGTTTATAAATTTCTTATGAAATCATTGTTTTCTAGATGATCAGTTCCAATTTTTAAGACCTGATTTTCCTCTGTCAGTTTTTGGTTCTCCTTTTTCCATTGGTCAATTTCTTCTTGCATTACTTTCCTTTCTCCTTGTATCACTTTCATTTCTCCTTGCATCATTTTGATTTCTCTTTCCCACTTTTCTTCTGCCTCTCTTAATTGATTTTTGATGTCCTTTTTGAGTTCTTCCAGAATCTGTGTCCAATTCATATTTTTCTTTTGGACTTTGGGTGTGTTTCCTTTGCTTTCACTGTCCCCTTCTATATCAGTACCTTGCTCTTTGTCTCCATAAAAATTATTTAGAATTAGGAGCTTTTTTTTGGTTTACTCATTTTTCATATCTAACTACAGGTAGGCTTATGAGGATGATATGATGATGTGAGGACTGAGACCACTAAAAGCCCCCTCCCCCTGCTGATTCATTTGACCCTTGAGATGCTAATAGCTAAAAGACTTGCCTCTAGCTTATGTGTAAGCTTTTGATCTCACTCTGGTCTTGATCAGGTCAGGGACTGTGAGATTTAAAATGGTTGAGGTCTTAAACTGTAGTGATTAAAATACTGGAAGATATAAATTGTGATAGATATAAGAGAGGGTGAGTAAATTTGACCGCAGAAATATGTTTCACTACAGTGTCTTGGGTTTAAATTCAAATATAAGGTGGTCGCCAGGGAAATATTCCCAATTATTCAAATACCCAAGTCAATTGGGTTTTATAGAGATTTTAATTAACAATACAATGAGTAATCAAAGAAAGAGAGAGAGAGTAAGAAAGGGAAAAGTATGAAGGGCCTCAAGCCAATATGGCCTAGACCTGAGTCTTAAAAGAGAAATCAGTCAGTTTTTTATAACTCACCATAAGATCTGTCTAAGTAAGGATTTCTAATGACACCAGGACAGCAGCATCTCAGCTGCTTTCACCAGCTCCCTCCTCCATCTGAATGTTTCAGAATCAGTCTCCTCAGAATGAGTCTCTCCAATATGAATGTTTCAGAATGACCTCCCAGCTCTTCCCTGAGCTCTTATTTTTAAGGGCAAAATCTTCTCTGTCACCTCCCCTAAGTCCTTACATCTACCAATCACTGTAGATGTTTCTAAAGGACCACCCATTTTGAATTCACAGCTGAATAGTTTTAATCTCTTTAGTAAGTCAGGAAAAAATGCTGCTGTGTCGACAAATTTCATTAGAAAAAACCTCTGAATAAGTTATCACCCTTTTAGGTTTAAGTAGTTTACAAGTTGCCCCACCTTTATAGGTACTTAGTATCCCATTGTATCAATTCTAAAACAGTCATGACTCAAAGAACTTCCTGTCCCTTCCATAAGCATGGATCAAAGTACTTTTCATTGTTCTCAAGGAGCTCTCTGTCCTAAAGCAGTCCTAAGTAGGGTGGAGTAGGGATATTCCCAAGGCAAGGAGCCCCCACACTCAAGTAGAGTTCTCACCATCTGCTAGGGAATTTTTTTAAGTAGAAGATTCCCCAATGGGGGAAACCCCTAACATTCATAAGTCTGAGAAATTTTGAGGTTTACAGGATTGATCAAATTCTAATCTCAGGCTTAGTCCACAAGTTTTTGGTTTCACTTTGGCCTTGATCCCAATTAGACACATCATTGATTGTCCTGTCTGAGCTTTGCCCTGAGCTTTAGGCAAAAAGATCACTACTTAGTACTATCATCCATCCCAAAGTGTGAATTAAGTCATTGCCCCAAAATGCTCCACAGGTTTAAAATTTTAAGGGGTATGGGTTGGCTTGTACCTCTTGTACCTCTATTTACTTGGGCAGGGTCACAGGGTCTGGATATTTGGCTTGGGCATAATTTCCTGAAGCTCCAACAACAGGTGTGGGTTGGGGTGGCATGGCTCATTCTTGGCCTGCTCTTTCCTCCTTGCTACAGCTTCTTGCTGGATCTACTCTCTTCTCACCTCACTGACCCAGATGTTCATTGCCTACTTTTTGAGTTTTTCTTTTCTTGAAAGTTGTTTCACTCTGTCTCCTTGTTGGTTCTTTCACTCCTGTATTCATTTTGTGGCAATATTTTAATCTTGGTCAGAGAGGATTCTTGTGATGGCACAGAGCTGCTGAGTATTACTCCGCCATCTTGGCTCCACTCCCAGAATTCTTATACTCATCATATTCTTACAATCTCTTTTTTTAATATATATTTCTTATCTTCTGGGGGTAGATTATAAACTCCTTCAGAAGAGGAATTATATCTTTTCTGTCTTTATAACTCCATCAGTATTCATAAAGAGTGGGCAGCCAGGTGGCACAGTGGATAGAGTACTGGGCCTGCAGTCAGGAAGACCTGAATTCAAATCCTGCCTCAGATAGTTACTAGCTTTGTGACCTTTGGCAAGTCATTTAACCCTATTTGCCTCAGTTTCCTTATCTATAAAATGAACCGGAGAAGGAAATGGCAAACTGCTCCAGTATCTTTGCCAAGAAAACCCAAATGGGGCCATGAAGAGTTGGACACAACTGAACAACAATATAATAATATATTGCTCTTATTGTGCATGCTGGATATAGAATAAATGTTAACTTTAATTGACCAATTAATGATTAACTTTTAATATGTTATCAATAATTATTATTACTATATTAAAAAAAAAAAACCTTACCTTCCATCTTAGAATCAATGCTGTGTATTGGTTCCAAGGCAGAAGAGTGGTAAGGGCTAGGCAATGGGGATCAAGTGACTTGCCCAGGGTCAAACAGCTAGGAAGTGTCTGAGGCCAGATGTGAATCCAGGACCTCTCTTCTCTAACCCTGGCTCTCTGAGCTACACTGAGCTACCTAGCTGCCTCCTTATTATCATTAACTAATTAATTAAATATAAATATTGAAAGACATTCATATATTTGTGTATGTAACTACATACATATGTATGTTGGGTAGATATTCTACCTGATGAAATAAACTACAGGCCAGAAATTTTAGGAAATGTACAATTATCACACCTGTGTTGCAGGTTAGGCGCCATATTGGCAGGATGACTAAATTAGTTTTTAAAAGGTATTTCTGTCTTCAGATTAGGTAAAGCTAGACACAAGGGCCTCAAATATTCTGCTGTCACAGGTTTTGTTTTGTTTTTCCTCTGTACCTCTCCTTGCTCCTTGGGAATAGATGTGATACAAATATGAAATATGAATTGAAAGGCTTCCATTACACACAGCCATTACTTTTTACATCTCTTTCTTTATTTCTATCACTTGTCTGCTTTGCTCTGGAGGTCTTTGTGCCCTCAATGTGCTGTTTAGATGCTTAATGTCTCTTCTGTGGAGCCTGAGTCTCTTTGGAGCTGCTGCTAATGAGGGCCTGCTCGAAAGTACTGCATTTTGAAGTACAATTTCAGTCGCCCAAAGAGATGGATGGTGTGAAGCTGCTGATGGCGGCCCCCTGTTTGGTTCAAGAGCTGGACCACCAGGAGACCTGAGCAGAATTCAATCAGGCTGAGCTGTAGGGGGGGAAATGAGACCTTTGACAGGAAAACAAATTGAATGGGAAAGAAAATCAGAAGACAAATGTCAGTTTTCAGGATGGAGGGAAACAGAGCATTTGATCAAAAGCTGCTTCACTCTGTTCCTGATTTCTAATATTCAGCAGGAGATTTCTATCTGACATTGGACAGGGTCTTGATTAAGGTGTTTTAGGGGAAGGAAAGGAAACTTCCTTTGTGGGTTATGGGTGCCACCTTTAATCTCAGCTTCTGTGATGGTCCCATTTAGATGGTAAAAAATGCATAGATAGCTGGTGATTATGCCTCCTTCACCTCAGTGTCACAATTCATTGAATAGAAGTGCTTTGCAGATAAAAAGTCTGCATGTTATTTCTACACACACACAAAACTCTGAGCACCAAAGAAAGTTCAGATCAAGGTGTCCTTGTTATTTTCTTAAAAGTAATAGCTGCACTGGCTGAAAGGTACATAGAGCATTTGGGAGCTCTTTGAAGCATCTGTTTGTTTCTTTGCTTGGATGTTCCATGCATTTTTAAGCAGGGAGACTTTAGGAAACTTCAGACCCCCCCAAAATAAAAAATAATAAAAACCCAGCAAATGCTGGTAGAGGTACAGGGAAATGGAGATCTCTTTCTTCTTCCATTGCAGCGCCATGATGACAACTTCTCATGTATGCAATGAGTGAGATGCAATGAAAACATTGGTTCCATACCCTCAATTTTGGAGGACAAAAACATGGACATGGGCTTTTGAACAAAGAAAAAGTCACTAATATGTGAGGTTTGGTGAATGGAGAGAAAAATCTGTTCTGGAAAATATGGCATATTTCTTACACACTGGTATTTCATATATGAAGCTATATGAATGTAAGATTGCAAAGAATCTTGATCCTTGGGAAATCCAATTATTTGTCATTTAACAAGCATATATTAGGCTCCTATTGGGTTTGCCATGTGTTATGCCAGGTATCCAGGAGACAAATCCAAACAATCAAACAATTCTGATTCTCAAGGAGTTTTGTCTTTACAAAATGTGAGGATCATAGGAAGATGGAGATCTCTCCTGATGTTAGAGTTGAAGAAACAAATACAGAAAGTGACTCCCCATGTTGCTCCTTCACTAATGTGGCATAGAACCACACACCAGGAAAGTGGATGTAGCCAATTTTTCAGGCATCTTGTTGGAGGGGAGAGCTCTGTGTGTGGTGCACATGTGTAAGGACTGGTGTGAGCGCTTATACACACACATAAGGCATACTTAGTGAGGAGACACACTGACCTCTAACTACTGTAAAGATTAAATTAGTTTCTCTATTAAAAGTATTATATTTTGTGAGGTTTATTAAAGATTATTAGAAATCAAGGATAAAGAAATACAAAATAAGAAAAGCATGTGCCTAGAGCACATTAGCCCATTCACAACTTACTACATCTTGCCTGCCAGGTAGAAAGACGCCTGTGCTTAGAAGTGGAAGAAGAGAGGCAAGTAGGCGTTACAGCCAGTTTAAATACAAATTCTGATCTCGCCCAAGTGGGAATCTCAGGTGAGATTATAGGGAATTCTGGGAAGTACCAAGGACTTCTGGGGATTGAAGTCTAGGGTTCAAATCTCCATTTTTACAGTACCTACATCTGAATTGAGGATTGGCCTTAATGTCCATCATTGGTCAATAATCCATTAATTCTTCAAGTTCTTTAGATTCTTCAAACATGGTTTCTCATGCTAACAAATAATATCACACTGACCAATTCTGCATAATATGGCCATTTTCATATGTTACAATAAAATCAATTGAACAAAAAATCCTATGTAATAAGTTATATTCTTGAATTCCTATTCATTCATCAATTAGGGAATTCATTCAAAGAGAATACCCCTTTGGGTGGTATTTATGAATGATAAGCTATACTAGAGACAGTGAAGTGTATAGTTCAGGGCTTGGAGTCAGGGATATATGAGTTCAAATATGCCCTCACACACTTAGTAGCTATGGGACCCTGGGCAAGTCACTTAACCACAATTTGACTCAGTTTCCTTATCTGTAAAATAGGGATAATAGTAGCACCTAAATCCTAAGATGGATGGTTTTAGGGATTGAATGAGATAATTATAAAGCATTAAGCACAGTACCTGGTACATAGTGCTATATAAAAGTTATTATTATCATTGGAAGAGCCATGCATTTTAAGTATTTTTAAGATAGCATAGTTTTTTAAAATATGATCATGACATGAATTTTTAATTTCAAAAATTGATTTATTTTGCAAAGAACCTTTATTCCCTATTTTTTCTTAGTTTGTTAACTTCGTTCTTTTGAAAACTTGGCTTATCTTGCCCAGGCTAGAGACACAGAAGCTATTAATGGCCTGATGCCATTGTTCATGGTTATGAAAGCTGTGACCTCATCAGTTTCTAACTTGGGCCAGTTCATCTCTTTTTAGGCTCTCCTATCCCAGAGGCTCACTTCATTCATTGGTGCTGGACTTAGTGTGGACAACAGGCTGGTTTTAGTTCTGCTATAGCTCAGAACCCCTGAAGCTGAAACAATTTACCAGCTTCAGCCTCCCCAGTAGCAGAGATGATTGGCCCCAGTCACCATGCCCAGCGGATTGTCATTTTTAAGAAGTTCTAAGAATGGAATATCATACATGCATACACATATCTTTATGTTAAGAGATCTGATTTCAACGTACCAGAATCCCCTCTACCACCTCTCATCATGTGCTGATGTTGTCTTCCTGCCCCTAAAAGACCTAGAAGAAACTTGAGCATTCCCAGGATGTGCTCTGCCTGCATCATGCTATTACCAAGGGTTGGGTTCCCAGACTGGTTATTTCCTAATTCTGAAAAGTTGATGGTATTGAGTGTGACACCTAATAGAAGAAAAAGTAGCTTCAGGCTGGAGTTTTGGCTCTGGTTTTTCTGGCTGTCTCCCATATTGGGAATGCCCTCCCTCTCTCCTCAACTCTATCTATTGACCTTCCTGGTTTGCTTTGTCTCAACTAAAAACCAATGTTTGATAGAAACTCTTTCCTAATTCCTCTTAATTCTGGTTCCTTTCCTCTATTAATTTTTTCCCATTTGTCCTATTCATAGTCTGTATATATTTATTTTCACATTGTCTTTTCCACTAGATTATGAACTCCTTCAGGTTAGGGATTATCCTTTGTCTCTTTTTGTATCCCCAGTTCTTTTTTTTTTTTAAACCCTTACCTTCCGTCTTGGAGTCAATACTCTGTATTGGCTCCAAGGCAGAAGAACAAGGGCTAGGCAATGGGAGTTAAGTGACTTGCCCAGGGTCACATAACTAGGAAGTGTCTGAGGTCAGATTTGAACCTAGGACCTCCCATCTCTAGGCCTGACTGAGCCACCCAGCTGCCCTCTGTATCCCCAGTTCTTGGCACAGTGCCTTGCACTTAGTAGAATTCAAATGACTTGGTCAAAGTCACTTGGGTAATAAGCATCAGAGCCAGAACTGAAACCTGAAACTCTCTGAATTTATAACTACTGAACCATACTACTTCTTATAGAATATAGAACTCATTTGAGAATATAAAGCCATTTGGTTTTCAGAACTGAGGATTCCATTTTCAGATTTTTAAAGCCCAATTTGATGATGAGTTTTTCCCAACATCCCTTAAATTTGTCCCCTTAACCATTTTTTCCCCTGCTTCAGGGCAGTCAACTCATCGTTTAACACCCCAATCCACCCTATCATTAGGAAATAAACATTTCATTATATGTGAAAATGAATTTTTAAGTATGATAATAATGACTGAAATTGCTCCATTTTGTGGGTTTCTCTTTAATTGTGAACTCACTGTGCCTTTTCTCCTATTCAACAATAGCATCTCTCTCCCATAAACCCTAATGGAAAAAACTGAGTGGGCTTAGCTTTCCCCCTTCCTTTTTATTTCTTACCTACTGACTACTTTTGACACATTAGATTAACTCTCAGCCCCAGGCCAATCTGTCAAAGAAACAGGGAATATCTCCTGCTATGACAGCCTTGCCAGAGGCTGCAGTTGGAGACAAGTTGGGTATTACTTCTCAAACAGAAGCAATTTCTCCTTATTGAAAAGGGCGATCACCGAATCAGCTGAACAGAAGCCTTGCATTACGGGTCTCTGATCTGAAAATCTTGCTATAGACTGTAAAAGAAAGAAAAAAATCAAAAAACTTTCATGGCACAAAGGCATTCTAGCAGCATAACTCTCAGGAAACTTAAAGAAATAGAGGAAGAATGCAAATCTAAATAGAGCTGTCCTTGCATCTATATTGAAATTCTGTGAGATCCAACTTTTAACCTGGTTATCAGCTTGCTATATGGATTCTATATGAATATATAGTAATATTGACATTAGGGTTAATATCTATAAATATATTATGCATATGTAATAAATATGAGAGTTAATTTATGTTAAAATGAAATAAATATGTTTTAGTAAGCTTAAAACCTGGTTACATTATTACAGAGAATTTCAACACTGACAAAAATAAGTCTATATTTAGCTTGACATTCATATATTATATGTGTATATCTGTGTGTGTGTATGAGGCAGAAAGATAAGAACAAATCTTAATGGTGAGAGAAGTAGACTGTGTATTTACACACACACACATCACAACTAACAACTTTCTATAGCCAAATAAAAGGCCTTAGTTCAATCTATCATCTAATGTGAAAAATAAGAAGTTGCTCCCAGCTCCATGTGACTCATCTCTTCAAGCTGAAAGTGGGCAAAGGGCCCTCCCCTGGCCAAACTCTCTTTCCTGAGCATGACTATACCAAAGGAAAAATCAATACCCGCCACAGAGAACAAATCTAACAGCGTGATGGAGGCCAGCGTTTCTCTCTTGGCTGCCTAAAGAAGATATCTTTTCTTGGTCTTGGTCTTGACAAAGGAGGGTTCAAAGCATAAAGTAAAGATTGACGAGGAGCTCAGGGGTTATTATACATTGTCATATATTTATATGTGTACAAACCTAAATGCCAAGTACCCTGAATTATTTTTGAAACAAGGATATAGAATAGTCTTCTTATGGAAGGGGAACATTCATGACTATCTTGTGTGTCTCCTAAAACCTGAAAAACACGGGAGTCACTTTATGAGTAACTCCATAGGCTCCTCTCTCAAAGCCATGAGGAAGAGAAATATTCAGTTGTGTTCTCTCTAAAGATATATTTGTATATTGTGTCTGTGAAAAAGTTTGATTACTCCATTTTGCAAAGAGGGAAGAAAAAGTAGAGAGAACTGGGAAAATATCCCCAAAAAAGGAAGGGTCATAAGATCTGACAGTTGCACAGGTAGAAGGGATCTTGGACATCCCTGAGTCCTAGATGAAGAAACTTGGCCAAGGTCATACAGGTAGGAAGTAGTAGAGGCAAGATTAATGAATGAATTAGAAATTGTTTTGCCTTCCCCATTTCCCTTCTATCATGACCACTTTATTCTTCTCTTGTTGAAGGTTTGTGGCTCAAGACAGGAAATGAGTATGGAATGTGTTGTAGAATAACAGAATTTGGGGTAGCCATCATTAGTCGATGTGGTATGGTGGAGAAGATGCTGAATTTGGTGGCAGAATGACTCGAGCTCAAATTCTGATTCTTACACTCAACAACTGTATTTGTTGTCCTCCAGCTATTCTCTAATCATGAATGACTCTGTGACCCCATTTGGGGTTTTCTTGGCAAAGGTATGAGAATGGTTCGCCATTTCCTTCTCTAGTACCAGCTCAGTAACCATGGACAAGCCACTTCAAGGCTTCAGAGATCTGTTTCCCCATCTTTAAAATGAGCATAATTATGTATATAATTAATAATTATAATTAATTATATCTGTGGTGTCTACCTTATAGTTTTTTTTGAAAGTAATATATACGTGTTTGACTTAGTATTAGGCTTTTATAAATTCTAGGTAAGAGTACTTTTAAAAGTACCCTAGATCTACAGATAACTATTCTTTTCTCAAAGATCTTTAAGGAACCATGTTGCATAACTTTTCTTAGGAATCAATTCTACTGTTTCCTAACCTCGAAGGGAGATTTTGCTCATGTAAGCTCCTTGGTCCATCTTTCCAAAATTCAAGCCTCCTCCTTCTGATTCTGTTTTCAGCAAAGAATGGGAATGGCTTATTACCATGTGCATAATCAATCTTCTTGCCCTTAAAATGGAATTTTAGGATCTCCAAGAAAGAAAACCCAGTTACTAGGTCATGTTCTCAGTGTCATTAACCACTTACTACAAATCCCTCTATTTCTTTATCAAAGTTCAAAACAGCAAGACTGGGATAAAGTGGCAGGAAAATTGGATTGGGGCTTCAGAGAGCTTCAATTAGAATCTGGACTGTTACTTGACAGTTGTGTGACTTCAGGAAATGTGATTTCATCACGTCTGGCCTCAGTTTTCTCAACTGCAAAAGGAAGGAGTTAAGCTAAATGATTTCTAAGGTGCTCTAACCCTCTGGATACTAAATTGTCCTTCCTCAAGAGTTATTATCCTATCTGATCATGCCTTTCTCTTTTTGAGAGTCATCATCTGAATTCCCTTAGGTTTTGATTATAGCAGTTATTCTTGATTCTAATTTCATGATACCCTATCACTCCCTGTTATATTATGAGACTACCAGGAATTCTAAAAGAATACTGATCTTGGTTTATTTTCAATCAAAAAGCCTCATGTTTTTAAGCAACTTGAGGAATTATGAATCAGGGTGTCTCCTAATTTTAATAGGAGTCTTAGAAGTTTTATTTCCCAAACATATTGTGAAGATAATATTAACAAATTTTAATATTTTTTTAATTTAAATATCCATAATCTATATCTATAGATAGATATCTATCTCTTGATATCTATAGAGATGGATAGATGATAGATACAGACAGACAGACAGATAGATAGATAGATAGAAAGATAGATAGATAGAGTGAGTGAGTAAGTGAGTGAGTGAGTGAGCTATATCTGTATAAAAGATGGAGACCACCACTAAGCAAAATTAAATCACCTGGGCCTTTTAAAAAATTAAACCCACCTTTTGAGGCTATCCAGATTATTTGATACCTGTAGCAAAATAAAATGTTAATTTTTTTACCAGCACTGTATACATATGTGATAGGCACCAGAAACAAACAAGGGTATTCAATTATTGTAGAAACTAGGGAAAAGACATAAGGACTGAACCTATGATTTCATCCATTAGAGTACTTTACTAATGAAGACCCTCTACCAATGTTGATGGGCACCCTCTCTGCAAGTTATATTCTTAGAGAATTGGAGGAGTATTGTGGAGCCAAGTACTGGGGGTTTTGCAACCAATGCATTTCTTTGGTAAGTCTCAAACTTAATTTTCCTTGATCTGGGGCCATCTCTCTACCCATTCTCTACTCTATTGTAAAAAATGGCCTTGGGCAAAAGCCCATCTTAAAAAACTGTTATCTGTACAACTTTAGGGATCCCAAAGAGAGAAATGCATAAGAATTTATAAGGTATAAGAACACCCCAGGATATTAAGTGGCCTCCTGGCAATGTGCATGTAATACCAACTGGGGTATATGAGGTGTTGGGGAGGTCTAGCATTTCTAGTCTAAGGGTTTGCTGAGCCCTCTTCAGGGCTGCTTATTTGTTGTAGTTATCTACCTGTGACTTGTCACCAGTGGATCTAAGAAGCTATAGCATGGTCAGTGGCCACACTCTAGTAAAACCATCTCTGCAGATGGGCTAAATCAGGATGATAGCCCTTTGTTGAGTGGGGCAAGTGACTACCCCAAGCATGTGAAGACTTCCACTAGCAGAATGGATGAGAACAATTTGTTCCAGTGACCATGAAAGTGATTGAAGCAGGCACTATGGATTACTTAAATCTTGATCAGACATCAAAGATGCTAAAGTCATCCGCTGCATCCTAGACCATCACCAGTTGTCTAGACTTTTGTCTTGCCAATGGATTTCAATAATTCTGGAAGAGAGAATGAAGCTGATGACTTTTTGCAGCTCTGCCTCATTTAAATCCAATTCCTTGAAAGTCAAGATAGCACCCTCTACAAAGGCCAGGATGAACCACAACAATATAATACCATGCCAGTTTTCCTAACCTGTCTACCCCCAAGTGAAGAACCAATAAGATAAAGAAGAGGCCATAAAATATGCTAATCATAATAATATATAGCATTTATATAATGCTCTTTTTTTTTCATTTTATCCTTACAACATCCTGGGAGGCAGGTGTTATTATCCTTCCCATTTTATAGATGAGAAAACTGAAGCAGACAGAAGTTAAATGACTTGTCCAGGGTTATATAACTAATAAGTATCTGATCCTAAATTGAACTTGGGCTTTCCCAGTACTCCATTAAATAGATCTTGGGAACTTGAGAAGATTCTGTGAAGAAATCTAACTTCTGACTTGGAAAACTTGAAGAGTCAGAAACAAGGGAACTCCAGAAGAGCCAGAAAGTCTGAGGTGCCTCAGGAAGGGAGTTTACTGACCTTGGAGATTCAAGGCTTAAGTTGCTTTGTGACTTCCACCTTGGCCTTAGGACTTTTGATACCTTTCTAATCCCAATGAGGCTATAAACTGAGCTTGATTTTTTTTTTTGATCCCTTTACTACCATCCCAGCTAGCTTCTCTTGATCTGGCTTACTGATGCTATCTAGGCACTAAAATTTCCAGGAGTAGAAAAGCCTGCGATTTTCAGGCTTTCTCCTCAGCTTTCATCATTTTCATTTCTTTCTCCTTTTTCATTTGCATCTCTTCCTCTCTTTTATTTCTCTCTATCTATATATCTAAGTAGGTACCATAATTAGATATAGTGCTTAACAGGTTATCCAGTTAAGTATTCTTTAAGTGACTACATTTTTCTGGCAATTAATACCAGATCCTAAGAATCTCAGCAGTGGCTGCTTTCCTATTTGCCTTCTTTTTCTTCTCACTCTGAAACATCTGAACATCTGAATTGATTGTGATGGTCAACTAATGAAAGATAAAGCACACTGGTAAAGAAATGAATTCTAACTGAGACAAAACTGATGGGGAGAAAGGATACAAGCATTTATGAGTTGCCTACTACATGCTAGATGTCATGATAAATGCTTTACCAATATTATCCCATTCGATCCTCCTAACAATCCCAGAAGGTAGGTGTTATTTTGATTATCATTTTACAATTAAGGAATCTGAGGCAGACAGCAATTAAATGACTTGCCCAGAACCACACAGTAAATGCCTGAAGTAGGATTTGAACTCAAATCTTCCCAATTCTAGGTCCAGTGCTCAATCCCTTGAAGGCAAATGAAGCAGGTGTTGTGGAAAGCTTAGATCTTAGTCAGACACTAAAGATACCATGGTCATCCACTGCATCCAGGGTCATCATTAGTCACCCTGACTTTTGTCTTGTCACTGTACTTCAATGATTGGAAGAGAGAATGAGGTTGAGGACTTTGTGCAACTCTACCTTACTTAAATGTAATTCATAGAAGACCTAACACATCACCCTTATAAGCTCATTGGTCCTCTTTGAAAAGAAAGGACTAACAACCACCTTGTTACTTCTAACAAATAAGATGGGAAAAACACGAGTTCTCATTTTTGTTTTAATATCAGTTTCTTTCCTTTGAATTTAATATGTTCCTCCTCTCTCCTTTCCCTCATCTTCTCTCTCTCCGCCTTCCTTTTATCTTGTCTCTCTCCTTTCCTTCATTCCTTCCCTCCAACTCTAAGTGAAATAATTAGGAAATGTTAGGCTATGGGGGCAACTGGGTGGCTTAGTGGATTAAGAGTCAGGCCTAGAGAGGGTGGGTCCTAGGTTGAAATGTAAGTTCAGACATTGCCTAGTTATGAGACCCTGGGCAAGTCACTTAACTCCTAATTGCCTAACCCTTACCACTCGTCTGCCATGCAACCAATACACACTATTAATTTTAAGATGGAAGGTAAGGAAGAAAGGAAGAAACGGAAGAAGGAAGAAAGGAAGAAAGGAAGGAAGAAGGGAAAAAGGGAATAAAGTAAGAAAGAAAAAGGAAGGAAGGAAGGAAGGAAGGAAGGAAGGAAGGAAGGAAGGAAGGAAGGAAGGAAGGAAGGAAGGAAGGAAGGAAAGAAGGAAGGAAGGAAGGAAGGAAGGAAGGAAGGAAGGAAGGAAGGAAGGAAGGAAGGAAGGAAGGAAGGAAGAAATGCTGGGCTAAAATGGCAGAAGTAACTTCTTATTTAGGATTTTTTTTTTGCATTCTACTTGATTACACATTTTTCCTAAGAAGCCCTGCTCCTCATTGTCCCCCTTGCCTCTCTGGCCAAAAACAAAAATAAATTAAAAAACCCAAACCAAACAAACAGAAAAACAAAAAACAAAAACAAAAAGAGGGAGGAGGGGATTTGCTGGCAAAATATTTTTAAGAATATTGTATGGAATCATATTGGTGATAACACTTTTGGGTTGTGTTCACTAAGAATTTGCTGTTTATGAGCCACTGTACACTTTTTATACCTGAATAAAAGAGAAATATGCCCAGATGTCATTGTGCCTGATTGAATCCTCGTGCATGACTGTTGAAAAGTGCTTATGTGAAGCATTATGAACAATTAATGATTTACTCATCCCTGAGTTATAGTAATGTGGCATATATTACTAGAGGTGATGAAAGGCACCATATAAGTGCAAAATGTTATTAGCTTTTAGGAAAGGGATGATAAAGCTTGAAGCATAGCCTTGAAGTTGTTCCCAGTATGAATTGCGTGGCTAAGAGGCTTTCTGTTAGCTTCCTCCAGGACATTAAGCTTCTAGGCAGCAATGAGGCCCAGAGCCCCTGCAGATTTCAAACAGGAAACCCTATGAACATCATCAGAAATCACAGTGGGACCGAGATCTGGCTCCTCATCCCTCGGCTTCCCTGCATGACCTTCTGCTCAGGGCGTGAATGTCACAGGTACAGGATGGAAGGGAGGGTGGGAGGCAGGCTTCTGCCACTGGGTTTCATGAAGCCTTGACCAATGAGAGGTAGAGTGGAATATTTAAAGTGTTTGCCTCCTGTGACCTTAGGAAAGAATACTGTTCTTCTCCTCGACTTAGTGTATGCATTTAATTTTTAGATTATGCTAGAGGATGAAAAAGTAGAGCCACCAAACAATCTTATTCAGGGAACTAGGAATAAAATGAAACAATTGAGCAGAAGGAGATTTAGCAGCTGTCTGATCCTAAGACCCAACCTCTCACCATTCTGTAACAAGGGAAATTAGATTTTAGGGCAACTGATACTTTAAATAGTGTCTGGAATCCACTTAAACATGTTTTCACGCCAGGAGAATGACTGCATGCTAATTCATAGACACTGAGAAAGAAAGGAACAGTTTAATGATTTTTTCCCCATTATAATATTGAGCTGGGGAATTCTTGGGGCCCAGAAGGGGGTCAGAAAGAGGCTCCCTCTTAAGTTGGATGTCAACTTTTGTCATGTAAATGTACTGAAATGCTCACTTTCCAATCCTGAACACTCCAGAGAAGTGCTGGGATTAAGATGTGGATTCACATTATTTTCATAATCAGCTGCTCCCTACTGCCCCTGGGATAAAATGTAAACTCTTCTGTTTAGCTTTTAAGACCCTTACAACCTGGCCCCAATCTCCCTTTCCAGTCCTATCATCATTCCCCTTCCTGCTTTCAATGGTCTCGAAATAATTGCCATGCTGTTCCTAACACATCGTGGCTATTCCCCATGCCTTAGTTGTCCTTCCTCTTCAATTTCATCTTTTCGATATCTTCACTTTCTTCAAGACCCAAGTCATACATTATCTTATACTTGAAGCCTTTATGGATTCCCTCCCCAAACCCTACCATTTTCTAAATCCTATTCTTAAACTGGATTGTGTATATTCTGTATCTGGAGATGTTTATCCTGGAGCAAAAAGATGAAGGGAAGACATGTTGGCCATCCTCAAACATTTGAAATGTTTGTTATGTAGAAGAGGCAGTAGATTTGTTTTATATGAAAAGAAAAATAAAATGGTCTTTGCCCTTCAGGAATTTACATTTGCTTATGAGACATTGTACTTAATGTAAGAAAATTGTACTTAATGTAAGAAAAAATTTTGCCCTGTCTATTGCCAATACAGTAAAACCAAAATGGTGGAGGGCTAACAGGGTGCCTAAAGAGGGCAACTTGTACAGATCAGAAAAATAAAGAAAGTCAAAGCTTCAGTGCTATTCAGTCCTGAAATTGGGCCATGAATAGTTATTGTACTTTTAGCTTGGGCAAGATAGGAAGGCCCAATCTCAAACAAAATAGCAACTTTTCAATAATAAAAGTTGTCCAATGGTGGTATGGGCTGCCTCAAGAAGTAGTGAGCACACTGGTAGACTCAGGGTATAGAGTGAAACATATTTTTTGTATTTCTTTCATTTTCTTGATTTTTTTTATACATACCTTATAAGGATATGTGTTTTGCAGGAGTCTTTCCTGCCTTCTTATTTAGTGGAGGAAGGAGAGAATTTGGAACTGAAAAAAAGAGAATATAAAAGACTTGGCTTTAAAAATGATTGAATAAAATAATTTTTTTTAAGTAGTAAGCATTCCATCAATAGAGATATTCAAGCAAAAGCTATATGATCATCTGGAAAAGGGAAACTATGGAATCCATCCTTGTCCTGGGGGAATATTTGGACTGAAAAATCTACAAGACCCCTTTTACCACTGTTTCTATGATTTTAAAGAAATACAATTTTATTTCCTAATGATCTAAAAGAGCTAAGTTGTTGTTGTTGTTGTTGTTGTTTTTCAGGGTATTTCTGCCACTAAAGCATATTGAAATGTCTTGAACCTTTTGCCTTTTCTTTTTGAAAGTGAGTGTCCTTATTTTGTCTAAGCTGGAAGTATAGTGACTGCACCTGGGCCTGATCCTATTGCTGAGTGGCCTTGAAGCTTGGACCTGTTCTGTTTCTGATCTGCTCTACTTTCCCCCTACTCAGGCTAGTGGCACTCCCATTCTCAGAGGCTCACCAAATGGTTTTGTATGCTCAATTGGCTTAACCCTACTACAGTTCATCTTTCCAGGACTCAAGCAATCCACTAGAGCAGGGGTCCCCAAACTGTGGCCCCCTAAGGCCATTTATCCAGCCCCCACCACACTTCCAGAAGAGGTACCTCTTTCATTGGTGGCCAGTGAGAGGAGCACTGTATGTGGCAACACCTCAAAGTGCGGCATCACTCACGGACAATACTACTTCCGGTGACATAATCCTTTGTGTGGTGCCTTGTTCTGAAAGTAACTGAACAAGAACGAGGTGCTATGCAAAGGATTATGTGGCTGCACAATGGAAGATGTCAGCATGGTGAGCTGAGATCTGGAGGAGGGGATTCCACACTGTGTATACTACTGTGTATACTGTTGCCCTGCTGTGGGGAAGGCCAGCCTCCAACAGGGGGTGGGGTCTTGGAGGTGGGAGGGTGTCAGGGAAATGATGGATGGGACACAACTTCGCATTCAACCCACAGCACAGGTTTCCCAGGATAACTCCTCCGCCTTGACTGAGGCCTAGCTTTATTTTATACCCTCATGATCACACATCTACTTGGAACACAGTTTCATTCTCAATATACATGTTTCCATGGAACCCAACAACAGACAGGAAGCCTAGGGAGATAGTCAATGAAACTTTGTTGCTAAGTGCAGGATCAGAGGGTAGCATCAACATGACCCAGATATAGATTTGGGAATTCAGAGCACAGATTTGCCAGAAGTTTTTATGCCTAAAAATGAGGGTCCTATCTAAGTGAGCATATAAAAATCCTTAAGTTTAATTTTGTAAGTGGAATCTCCTGGTCATCTGTATTAACCCTGTAAGCATGTTGCTCTCATCTATTTTTCCTGGGGCTATGTAAGAATAATAATCAGTCATTTAGGGGGGTTTCAGTGGGTGTTTCCATCCTTCTGGGGGCTGTTTTGTAGTCCCCGGTTTCCATGTGGACCGTGTCAAATAGTGTGGTCTTTGATTGCTCCTGGCATTGCCCAGTATAGTGGTGGTGGTGATGGGCTTGTGCAAGGTGTGACAGGCCCATCACAGCCAGCACTGCAGCCTCCACTATCCCAGACAGCAGTAAACAGATTTGTTCATAGTTTTGTTTTGTTTTTTAATAGTCCGGCCCTCCAATGGTCTGAGGGGCAGTGAACTGGCCCCCTGTGTAAAAAGTCTGGGGATCCCTGCACTAGGGCATGAACCACCCTGGCAGACTGTAGATAGTCTCAGTAGTTGTTTTGAACACCCTGACCCAAAGTCATTGCCTATCAGCCTGTCTTCATTCACTAAACTTCTCAGTCCTTAATGGAATCTTCCAGAACTCAAAGTCATCTTCATGCCATAGTTATCAGAGTTAGACCTTAATGGAGATTCTATCACACAAAAATACAAACAAGATTTATGAGGCATAGCCTAATAGAGGAGCATAGGGGACTACTTTAAAGAATAATAGTAAATTATTGGTGTTAGTCAATTGTACCTGTTAGAATAGTTTGTTCTCTTTAGTATAGGTATAATCTTGGGAAAACCTATCTGGAACTCAGTTTACTAGATTGTAAAATTAGAGCGTACCATCAAACAGAATTTTACAGCCCCAAATCCCACAATCCATTTAGTGAGTACTAACCATAATTTGTGCTTTTGGGACCTACAAAGGAGCTTTTGCTGTACTTAAGAAAAAAAAATAGTTCGTTCCTAACAGGTTCTTGAAAACAAACGGTAGAGCTTACAGAATGACCATCTGGTTTACTGTGTTATTGCTCACTCCTTGCTATTACCACATCTTTGACGAGGGCTTGTCTACATAATGGTGTCGCATGATTCCTTCTCATAGCACCCTTATAGAGAAGATAAATTGGAAAAATGCTATTTCCATATTACAGTTGGGGAAAGTGAGGCACAAAGCTTTTATATGAACATTATAAGGTTAGCCGAAATATCACTAGAGACAGAAAACAGGAACCAGTCTCTCTGCTCTCTAGTTAAATGAACTTAACCCGTCTCCAGCCTTACAGAATTGCTGTTGTTGTTCAGATATTTGCAGTTGTGTCTGCCTCTTTGTGATCCCCTTTGGGGGGGATAGTTTCTTGGCAAAAATACTGGGGTGGTTTGCCATTTCCTTCTTTAGTTCATTTTACACATGAAGCCACTGAGGCAAATATGATTGGTTGGCTTGCCCAGGATCACACAGCTAATAAGCATCTGAATTGAATTTGCCTTCAGGTCTTCCTTCCTCCCTGGATGTGTTAGTTTGGTATCAATTCACAATTATTAGATGACTACTAAAAACAATACAGTACAGATTTTAGCATAGTCTATTTAGCAATTCCTATATAGCAAGTAGCTTATGAACATCTGATTCTCCCCTCATTCAAAGGGAAAAAGTCTTAAATTAAAACCTTTTAAAACCTGCCATGTCTGACCTCTCTGACTACCTCCCTGGGCGAAAACATTCTTCCTTCTTAGTTCTACATTTTAAAATTGCTAGTTCCCTTCAAGGCTTCCTTCCTTCAAAAGACTTCCTAATTCCCCTAATTGTTACTCTCCCCCAAATTGCTTAATGTCTATCACGCATTATCTATTAATATATTACTTTCCCTTAGTAGAATATAAACTTCTTAGGGGCCACTGCCATTGTGCTTTTGTCTTTATACCCCCACTGCCTAGAAAAGTATTTGACACCCAATAGGCAAAGAATTCTTAACTTAGTGTCCATGGATCTGGTTTTTAAAAATATTTTCATAACTGTACTCCAATTTTACTGGTTTTCTTTGCTATCCTCTGAATTTTATTTTATGTATTTAAAAACATTATTCCAAAAAGGGATCCATGGATTTCACCAGGCTGCTGAAGGGATCCATGGCACAAGAAGGCTAGAGACCCTCCTGTGCATTTTATTTTATGTATTTAAAAACATTATTCCAAAAAGGGATCCATGGATTTCACCAGCCTGCTGAGGGGATCCATGGCACAAGAAGGCTAGGGACCCTTGTAGACCATGTTTCTACTTCTCTATCCATCATTTGATTGCTGATTTATGTCTGATTTATTTACCAGAGAACCTAGATATTTCTCACTCATTGTGACAGTGTGGGCATGTTGCTTATGCTTCAGTATGCTCACCAGATGCATCACTACAATGCTGTCTGCAGCTGGAGAAGAAGCTCTGAGAAACCTTTTCAGCAGCTGAGGGCTGTGCCTTGGAACAGCTACCTGGTTCTCTATGCTAGATGTGTCCTCATGGGGTGGAGAAATCATTGCTAAGAAATATTTCCCTGAGTATTGTTTCTGGCTGAAACTTGAACCCAGGACTGCCTGCCTAATTTGACAAGATGAGCAGAGTATTTTAAACAAATAAATATAACTCAAAAAGAGTGTCAGAAAAAGGAGGGACCTGTTTTCTGCAACCAGCCTGTTTGTATGGTTTTTTTCCTTTTTTGTTGTCTCTTGCCATTGCTTGTTCAGAGAAAGGGATTGAGATTTTGTGGAGAGGGGTTGGGAGAAGAGAAGTAGCGTTAGATAGCCAGGAGAAGGCTTAGAAGAAGGAGTAGGGAAACTGAAGGAAGAAAGAACAAAAGTGAGGAAAGCACCAAGCTAGTAGGGGAGGAGGAGAAGTTAAGAAAGCCTGGCATCCTGTATGATTGATTACTTTTAGAGAATAAGGGGGCCAGCAATAGAGGCACACTTGTATACCTGACAGGCAGCCCACACAGTTGATAATTATAACTATGGCCCATTTAAAAGTATTAGAGCTTGCCTCAGACACTTCCTAGCTATATGACCCTGGGCAAGTCATTTAACCCCAATTGCCTAGCCTGTACTGCTCTTCTGACTTAGAATTGATACTGATTCTAGATCAGGATGGAAGGGTTATTTTTTTTTAAGAGCTTTGGGGGTAAATAGCCTCTGAATTGGTGTAGGTGTGATTAGTAACCCACCTGCAAGAAGGAACATGGAGTAGGTACTCCTGGTTACACAGAGGGAAGATGAAATGAGAGCCAATTTAGTGTGAGGGTGATTCACTGTATTCAATGGCAAAATCAAGGGAACTCAGAAAACCTAAGGGGCAGAGACTAAACTTAGGTCTTCTTTACTCCCAAACTGCCACTATTCCATGTTCTGATCTCCCCCAGAATATCTGGGTGACCCCGAGCATTAGATCTATTAAACCTGAATAATAGTGGCTGTCCTACTAGGTGGAACCATGCTGCTTTGTTTTGTGTTTTATTACTTGATGGATAAAATCTAAATGAGAAAATAGAATATCATTTCCTACGAACCCTCAATATCTATAGTTAATTTAACAGTGGAGAACACGAAGAGACTTCCTTCCACGCAGTAAGTGCCAGAGTCCCAGCCAATGTTACAGCTGGATGATTTAATGGCCATAGCCTCAAATACCATGACTACTTTTCAGCCCAAGTGGTTGTGAAGAGGCAAGGACTGTGACATGGGAGAATGGACTACAAGGTCTCCATAACACTCACCAGTGAAGGTGATCTCTGGTAATTGTTGGTTTTGAATACCTTCACTGTGCCCTCTCCATCATTTTTATGATAAGAAAGATGTCATCTGTGTGGCACCTGCAGAGTCTTAGTTGAGAAGTGTGTGAGTTTAAAGCATTCGATTTCAGATTACTCATAAAGATTCCAGCAGCCCTGATCCTTCATTTCAGCTCGAGTCCATCTCCTCCAACACTCACCAGCATTGGTATCCTCTAAATACTGGGGGGAGGAGGGTCCTAACCTCACAAAACCCCACCAACAATAAAACAACCAAGTGTTCTCTTTGCAGAGGAAGGTTTTCTGCTTCCAGGCTGAAGCTTCCTTTTCTTTTCTTTTGAAATGCAACTTGTGTTGTTCACTTCCTGCAATGTTTTCCCTTTTCTTCTCCCTTCATTGTTAGCCTCCAATAACAGGCCTTCAGTTCAAGTACATGCACTTGATCTGCTTGACAGTTTTCAGGGACTCCAGGCCCTGCCTTTGCAGTGAGATGGAGCTAGTATTTATTATTTAATCTGGCATTTCAGCACTAAGCTTTTTCACTCACCTGAGGAAGGATGGCATCTTTCAATCCTGCAGACATATGACCCACACGCTTTCTTAGTTTGGGAGTGGGTGCAAGCCAGCAAACATTTTTCAATTAGTGAGATGGGGCTGACATTTTGGCTTTGCTGGGATGCGGCAGCTATCTTTGAGGCATACAGATGTCATTTTTCTTGGTGCTAAATGAGGCCATCATTCATCATTCGGTGATGATCAGATGTAATTTTTTTTCTCCTAAAGTTTAGAAAAGTGCTCAGTTTGAGAATCTCTGAAGGGTACTGTAGTAAGAGAGCAGTTGCATATTTACAGTTGAGATTTCTGAAATTTCTCCTGGCAATTTCCAGACTGTCAGTGTCCTGGTGGAGACAGAGGATGCCAGAGACCCGATGTCATTGGATGTGCCTTGCTCTCTCTTCCAGAGGCATTGAGGACAAAATTCAAGGTGACAGACGATGGCCTGGGATGCAGCCGGTGACCTCAGGGTGTGTGGGGTGTTCAGGGAGGATCAGCACCTTGTGTAAGGGCTTGCAGAACCTTTTTCAGGGCCACTTGTCCACCTTTGGTGGCTACCTGTCATTCAACTATTACCTGCAGCTCCAAGAAGCTATAGCATATGCAGTGGCCACACCCCAATAAATCCATTTTAGCAAATGGGCTAAACCAGGTTGTGATAGGACTCAAACTCGTTGGTGAGTTAGGGGGGTGTCCACCTCAAACATGTGAATAGGCAGAAGAGAATAACTGTGAAGGCAATTGAAGAAGATGCTGTGTAGACCACAGAGCTTCATTAGACATCAAAGACACCAGGATGATAGGATGTATTTATAAAATGAGATACTATGTGCATAAGAGGGGCAAAAAGTGCTGTAAAATCAGAGGAAGGAAAGATGATGATGCTTGCTTCAGATGATTTTCAGAATCAGCTAGCATGCCCCTGTCCTGCTGGCTCCTGTATAGCTGACACTGGCTAAAGACTAATGAAATAAATAATGTGAAGCATTCAAAGAGTAAAATTTACCCAGGAGGTTGGATTACTAGAGAATAAGAGTGGATGACGGGATAAGAGCTATTTGTCCACAGGGTCTTTCTTCTACTTTTCCCCTGGAATGTTAGGGATAGACTGCTACAGAGGAGCACAATTTCTTTGGGTGCTCTGGGATGCATGTCACATATGAGTGCATCTGCCTTGTTTTACTTGGCTTCAGAAAAAAAAAATTGGGAGCAATGGGAACAAGTTGCATAGCATAAAAATTTGACCTGATATAAGATAAACTTCAACAATTAGTACCAAGGCATTAGAGAAAATCGTTAAAGCTGCCTGGGAGTTAATGTTCCTTATTGGTAAAGCATAGGTTAGTTAACCATTTGCATGTTGTAGAGGAGATCTTTTGGGGGGTATGGGTTGGACTAGATAACATCTAAGGCCTCTTCAAATCTGGAATTCTGGGATTGTCCCCTAATTTGCACCTGGTTTCCTCATTTTGTTTGGAATCACCATTCAGTCTGTCAATCAACCCATGTTAGAAACCATCATGCCCCCTTTTTTTTCTCTCTAATCTCCCATATCTGATCAGTTATCAAATATTATCACTCTATACTTCTAATTTTAGTATATGTACTGTCTTAAATGTCATCTACAGTCCTCCTTTATTCCAAGTGACACCATTGTCCTAAATGTCCTAATTGCACTCATCTATCAACATAACTTACTTGGTCTTCTACTATTCTATCTTTTACTCTTCTGACCTACCCTTCCTACAAGTGCTAAGTTAATCTTAGCTGATCCCATTACTGTAACCATCAGTTCTGGCTGGAGTAGGCTTCAGTACACCCCTTACATTATTCAAAAACTGTCCATGGCTCTCCATTTTGTACCAAATAAAGTTTTATTTCCTTGGTCTGTCACTCAAAGCTTTTCACAATCTGGGGCCATTCTACCCAACCCTATATAGACTGTTTGTCTCTCCATATGTACAATGTTTCAGAAAAATTGGGTCATTTACTCCTCTCTGCATATGGCCCACACTGTCCTATCACTTGGACCCTTACCTACATTTCTCCTTTCTCCCCATTCCATGCCCTGTTTTCTGTCTCTTGAAATTTTATTTATCTCTTCTCAACTGCTATATTGTCCATGAAGCCTTGAGATGGTGTTCTATAGCTGACAGAAACCTGGACTTGGAGTCAGAAGGACCCTTGGTTCAAATTCTGCCTTGAATACTTACTAGCTATGTGGCCCCCAAACAAGTCATCTTGTTTCTTGGTGCCTTGGTTTCCTCAACTGTAGAATAAAGAAGGTTGCATTTGATGGTCTCCCAGATGTTCCTTCCAACTCTAAAGCCATTAACCTGTAATCTTTCCCTGATTCTCCTCAGTCAGTAATGATCATTTATCCTTTGGAAGTGGACATAGCATCTCTCTTATACACTTACTAAGAATCACTATGGGCAACAGTATTTGCATTTACCCCAGAGGTCCAAGATTGTACCTTATTTAATCTCTGTATATCCCGCAGCTCCCATCAGAGGTGAAGATGGAGAAGATGAAAAGTCATTTTCACCTTGGGCAATCATGATTCCATGACTCCTGGCCTCTGTTTACTGGGCTGCGTCCAATCCTTGTACCCTCAAGAAAGGGAATGGGAAGCAGAGTATTGAGAAGAACATTAACAGCTGACCCACTGGAATGATTACTCTTCATCACAGATTGACTCTCAACAGGTGGGAAATGTAAAGACAGATATCTGAGAAAGTCCATGTTTCCTGAATCCACTTCTGGCAACTTTCCCCCTCTTCCTCTTTGGTCAATGGGTAATGACTGTGGTTAATCTTTTGGGAAGATCTCCAGGGAAGAACAATTACTTTGCAAAATAATACTGGACAGAAGGAAAGACTATCTTGGTATTGGATGTAACTGAATGATTGGTACTAAATAATAAATTGGTGCAGTCCATCCTCTTGAGTTTTAAAGATGAGGTGCTCAGAGGTCTGAATTTGGTATCTGAAAAGAAACAAACATTAAATGCCTAAATACTTTACAAATATTATATCATTGGATCCTTACAATAGCCTGGGAGGTAGGTGCTATAATTATCCCCATTTTATAGATGAGGGAACTGAGGAAAATAGAGGTAAAGTGACTTTCCTTGGATCACAATCTGAGGCTGAATTAGAACTCAGATCTATGCAGTACATCAACTAGAGAGATGAACTTTCATCCAATTTAATTTAGTAAGTTGATCTTCCTAAGTAAAATAGTAATCATGATTATTACCCACCAACTAGGAATAGCAGATAGATGTTAGAAATGGAGCCAGGAAGACCGGGTTCAACTACTGTTTGGACAGTAGCTGTGTACCCATGGACAAGCCATTTAAAATCTCTCTGAGTCTTGGTTTCCTCATCTATAAAATGAGAGCTTCTCCTCAGGACAAGCAGGAAACTCAAGTGAAATCATCTATGTAAAGTACTTTTCAAGCATTACATGCCATACTTTAAATTTATTGGTTACACTCTGATTTGTCAATTCAGGAAACTTGAGGCTGAAGAACTTCCTCAATTAATGCAGATTAATGAGAGCCCTTTCTGTAATTTAGCATTATAGAGTTGCCTGGGAATCCCTGAGATGTTAAATGTTTGCCTGGATATCAGAGATTTAGTAGGTGTCAGAGGCTGAACTTGAACCCAGGTCTTCAACCCAGAGGCCATTCTTAATTCACTGCAATTGTTATTTTTATTTCATTTTATTCATTGTTATTTCACTCGGGTACATTATTGAGAAGGCATAAATTTCAATAGGATCCCTTTTGTAGGGGGAAAATTACAAGACTCAAGGATTTCACCAGATCATGACATGTAGAAGCAAAAATAATAAAGTAGCATAATGTATGAAGAGCCTTTTATAAACCTTGAGTGCTACATAAATGCTAGCTATAGTAATAATATTATTAGAGTAAGTAATATAGTATTAATAATAGTTAGAATTTAGAAAGTGCTCCCTTTCTTTCCTCCTTTCTTCCTTCTTCTTTTGTTCTCTCTCCCCCCTTCCCTTCCCTTTTACTCTCTTCTCTCCCTTCTCCTCTTTCTTCTTACATTATTATTATTATTAATATCTAGCTTTTAGATAATGCTTTTTTATATGGTGCTTTATATAGATTATCTCCTTTTATGCTCACAACAGTACCCACATTATTCTTGTCTTCATTTTACAAATAGAGGAAAGATGGCAGGCAGAGATTAAGCAACGTGCTCAGGGTTGCAAGGCTAAGAGAGTGTCAGGGTTCCAATTCATATTCAGGTCTTCCTGATTTCAGGCCCTGCTCTTTCTGCCAAATCACCTGTTATCCCAGAGAGGAACTTTGCTTTTCTTTAATTGAGCCAAACTTCTCACTGCTTAGTGGTTTGGAGGGAGGCCTGAAGCAGCCTTGTTCCCTTCATCCCTTGCGTCCTCTCTAAGTTCAGTAAGGCTTCTAAGAGGAAGGAAAAGTTATCCGAGAGTGTACTCTTCGGTGCCAAGGTCCTTTTAGAATTCATATTAGCATACTGTAGATAATAGATGTCTGAGTGTATGAGAGCGAGCATTCTTCACTGTAGCCATTCCAAGTAGCTGTTTCTTTCCAATCTGCACTTCCATTTTTATTTACTTTTTTCCCCTGCTGGCTTAGGGCCACTGGTTTTCCATCATGAGAAAAGGATGCTGATGGAGGCAATTTTGCTTCCTTCTTTTGCTGGAAAGGGAGGCCCATTCTCCAGAGCTGGTGTTTTCAGATTAGAGATGACACCTTTGAGGGGGCAGGTGGGGGAATACACTTAAGAGAAGCAATGTCATAAATAGGCCTAGTGTCAGTTCTTGATTTAATGTCTTGCTCTATACATTCATGAATTATATATTACTTTTCAGATTGATCATTTCTCCTGTTGATAAAGGGACATTGCCTTTCCAAGTGGCTTTGCCCCATGACCTAAAAGATATACAGATGCATCAAAATTCTCAGGGGCTGACAACGCCACTGAACTTTCGAGGCCATAAATCTGCAGTGAGAGCTGGAGAGGCATTTGGAAGTCAGGCATTTTCTGGGAGGTTATGCTTTCTCTTCACTTAGCATGCATCAACCATCTTAATTGCAATTCCTTCTGCCCAGTTTGATTTGCAAATTGATTGTTCTTCCCTGGAAGTCTTCCTTAATTAAACAGTAACCACACACTACCCACTGGCAAAGGCAAAATTTCCAATTTCGTAATTCCTTTCAAATTCTCAATGAGTACATTTTCCTTTATTTGTCTTTATAGACAAGCAATGGAATTAATGTAGTTCTCACTATATGGTATAGAGCAACACTAGTTATCACGGGGAAGCTGCAAAGGGGGAGAAAAAAACCGAACCCTTGCCAAGGAGCTGTCAGGGAGTTAAGGGAAGCCTTCATACATTGACTTGGAGCAGAACTTGTACATTCTGATTGCAGCATAGTAGATATAATGCTGTGGACTCAGTCACAAAAAGCTGAATGCAAATTCTATATTGGCCATTTTCTAGCTGTGTGATCCTGGGCAAGTCACTTAACCTTCAACAGCTCTAGTCATTAATGAATTACCAGATGGATGAAATACCAGATAGCATTTTGTTTGGTTTTCACAGCTCTAGGAAAATTGTTAGGGTAAATTCTCATTTTATGAATGAAGAAAGAATAACACATATAGGAATGATAAATAACTTGAACTATAATTTGGTTCTCCTGAGTATGGGTCCAGTTCAGAGGCATCTATGTAGATTGGTGGGCCTGGAATCAGGAAGACCAGAATTCATATCTAGCTTCAGACATTTATTTGCTATGGAACCCTGGCCAAGTTACTTAAAACTTTGTTTACTTCACTTTCCTCATCTTTAAAATGGGGATAATAATAGCGCCTGCCTTATAAGTTTGTTATGAGGATCAAATGAGATAATTATAAAGCACAATGCCTGGCATATAGTAAGTACTCTGTAAATACCAAGTATTATTATTACTATTTTCATTGTACTATCCTAAGGTAGAAACACAGGAATACCTAATGTACATATTCACATATCTGTATGACTGTAATAAGTAAAAAAGGTGCCATATTATGGGCCATGCCTGAAATCTTGCACTGTCTAAATTAACAAAATTTTGCTCTGACTCAAAACAGGATGGCCTGTTATGGAGCAAACAACTTCATGACTAATAATACAGTTTTTATTTTTTTTTAAAGGTGATTTTTTTAGGGGGGTCAGGGGGGACTAGACCTGTGTTTTATTGGTAAGAGAAAGTCCTAATGGGGAAATCCTCTCTAACAATGTATATTGATAATTTAACAAAAGCAGTTGGCTTCTGTTATTATAGTTTTCGAGTTTGAATAAACCATGGATGAGAAAAATGAGGTCCAGGGCCATTAAGAGCCTTGTGCTAGATCACACAGGTTAGTATGCATCAGAGCCAGAGCCAAGCAGTGGAACCAGGTCTTCTAGACTTCCAAGATCATGCTTTTCCCACTGAGCCCTATTGCCTCTCCATAAGAACATACTGGCTGTCTCTTTAAGCTTCCCATGACCAGCTGGGGGCCTTGATGCTTATGAGCTAAGGAGTCGTGACTGTGATGTTTCAAGGAAAGGCATGAGTTGAGCCTTGAGAAAGATACAGGCATATCTATAAATGAAGTGACCACCATAAAATCCAAAGGAATGAATAAAACTTAAGCCAACCACAAACACACATACACATATACATATGACCAAGCTCTGACCCAAGCAGCAGAGAAAATTTGTCCATGGATCATTAACTTCACCCTTTCTCCCCTTTCCTCCCCAACCTACCCCCAAACCCCTCCAAGAATGTTGCCTGGCTGCCCTCCTCCTGCTCTGTCCTGCACTGGCTTGAGGAGAAAGGTGCCAAGAATGAGTCAAGTCGAAAAAGTAGAGAGTGGCAAGGTCAAGAGGGGGCCCCAAGCTTGGAGGAAGGCTTGTGACCTTTAGACAAAGCCTTAGCAGAAGGGGAGCATGTGATAAGGACTGGAGCCTCCCCAGCTTGCCCCAGGCTGGCTCTACCCTTCCCAGCAAGGGCTGGAATCAGGATTGAAAGCACACCAGGTATTGCCAGACAGAATCCACAGAGCAGAGAGGGAGCCTGTACAGTGTGTGGGCTCTCAGCCAGCCACCCCTTTGGATAACTAATTAAACCACAAGGAAGAAACGGCTGTCCCCATAGTCAGGTGGTGAGTGTTCTGAGAGTGAGGCTAATTTAATTTAGGGAGTGACCTTTATGAAGGTCAAGAGTCCTTTAAAGTCACATGAATGTGGGGGATGTGCTTCCCTCCCTTCCTCTCCTTCCCAAGAGGTCATGTGACCTATTTTTCTAAATGGGAAGAATATGTTTCTAAGATCTGGAGACCATCATTCACTTTCCTTTTGCCATTTTTTTTTCATTCAAGGAAGCATGCCTGGCATCTTTGTCCTTCACTTGTACTGTTATAGCTATACTATTAATTAATGTTGATTAGCAAAGCTATTCAAACTGGTTTAGAATTTCTGGTTTGTTTAGTTTCTTCTTTTTCCTCATAACATCATAGATTTAGGGTTGGAAGAGTCTTCAGAGGCCATCTGGTCCCACTCCACATTTTATAGATAATGAAATTGAGGTCCATCAGGATTAGAGGACTTGAACAAGGTCTCATAGGTATAAGAAAATAATTATAAGAAATATAGCACAGTACCTGGTACAAAATAAGTGCTGTGTAAATATTAGATTTATTATCCATTAGAAGCAAGTCTCAAGCTATGTCTTCTGACCCCAGAGCCAGAGTTCTTCCCCTGTTCCATGATGGCTCTTGCGGAAATGGTTCTTGTCAATGAAGTGGAGCCTCTGGTCAAATCTATACCTACCATGTCCTTTGAACCTTAATGTGAAGATCACCAAAATTCCCTAACTTAGAGCTTGTATAAGCAGGGGTGTGTTGGTAATCGTTTAACTATTGTCACTCATAGGGGAAAAAAATACAAATAATATATGCTAAGTTTAATCTTTGGATGTAGCCAAGGAAACAGAGCCAAGATGATGGCATAGCAGCACAGAAACCTGGAACCGTGCTGAGAATCCCCTCAAACCAATCTTAAAATAGTGCCTCAAAATGAATATTAGAGTGGCAGAACCAACAAGAGAATGAAGTGAAGTAATTCTCCTTCAGAAAACAACTTAAAAGGTAGGCAAAGAGGGTGTATTTCACCGAGGTGAGAGGGGCGCCAGAAGCAAAATCACCCCCTCCCCATCGACTGCTCCAGGTTCCAAACCTGAGTAGAAACCAACCTCAAGACCCCATAGCCCTGCCTAAGCCAATGGCAGAGCACCCCACCCCCAGCATAAGCCTACAGTGAGACCCCAAACCCTAACACAAGCCAGGTGTTTTTATCTGGATCACTTAAGTGCCTGGACCATTTAAGCCTAAGGGGAGACCTAGAACTCCTGCTCAAGCCTGAGGTAAGGCTCTAAGCTCCAGCTCAGGGCAGTCCCTAGGTACACTGGGCTGGAATCAGTCCACAGTGAAACTCTGAGCCTCAGCAAGAGCAAGCAGTGAAGACCCAAACTCCAACATAATCTCAGTGAAAATCAGTCCATGCCTGACTGGTACTAGCCTAAGGGGAGGTCCAGAGCCCTGCCCAAACCTTCACAAAGTTCCCAAGCCCCAGAGCAAGGCAGTTGGCAGTATATCTGGCCTGTATAAGCCAAGAATAAGGCTCAGAGCCCCTGACTAGGCTTGAGACTAGGCCTTGAGCCTCAGCAAAAGGTAGTATACAGTGTTCTGAGCCTTGTAATCCAGCAGCAGTCCCTGGAAGGGACTGAATCATCAGCTTTCAGAGATCCCAGCCCCAAGGCCATCATAGCACCTTGGAAGAATTGAAATTTGCAGAAACCCAGGACTAGAACTGAGGGTAGCAACAAGAAAAAAATTAAAGTTTAAGAGAGTACATACTCTATTCTGAGAACAGAGACCACCTTTAAGATAAATGTAAAAGTGGAAAAAAAAGGCTGGGAAAATGAGCAAAGAGCAAACAAACAAACCAAAAAATTACTAACCATAGAAAATTTTATGGAAACAAAGAAGAGCAAGGCATAGTTACAGAAGAAAACAGTAAGATCAAAGAAGCCATATGCAACACTTCAGAGAAAAAAGGGAATTGGTCTCAGACTTTGGAAGAGCTTAAAAAGGAATTAAAAATCAAAGAAGAGAGGCAGAAAAAAATGGGGAAGAGAAAAGAAAGTAATGCAAAAAGAAAAAAAAACTTAAAAAAAGTAGTGTTGCCCAAATGTGAAAAAAGTGCAAAAATCCAACGAAGAAAGAGTTACATAAAAAAGGAGAATTGACCAAATGGAAAAGGAGGTTCAAAAAATTCATGGAAGAAAATCATTTCTTAAAAAATACTTGTACAAAAAATAATCATAGATATATTCTTTGTGGTGGCAAAAAATTGGAAAATGAAAGAGTGTCCCTTGATTGGGAAATGGCTGAACAAACTGTGGTATAAGATGGTGGTGGAATACTATTGTGATATAAGGAACAATAAACTGCTTGATTGATTTCCATACAAACTAATACAAACTGGAAAGACTTACACTAATTGATAGAGAGTAAAATGAGCAGAACCAGGAGAACACTGTATACATAAACTGAAACATTGTGGGATGATCATATGTAATCAACTTTGCTACTGATAGCAATGCAATGATCCAGGTCAATCCCAAGGGACTTAAGAAAAGGAATACTATGCACATGGAGAGAAAGAACTGTGGGAATAGAAACATAGAAGGAAAACTTGATTTTTCACTTGTTTACATGGGTATTATGAAGATTAAATTAACTCTTCCCTGCCCATTTTTAGATTTAATCACCAAAAGCATATACATCTAGCTCAGAATTGAGTGGGGGAGTTCTCTGACCTACATGTGCAATAGTGTGTGATGAATCAGAATTGACTGACTGCTCCCTGGGCAGTCTCAAGCAAAGCTTGAGCTGTAATTGGTACACATAAATGTGGAGGAAGGCACAGGAAGTGATGCAAAATAAGTGTCTTTAAAAAGGAATTACAACTTCCTGTGGGGAGTTCTTCTGGAGTTCAGAGTTTGATTTGGAGGATGGTGAAGAATCTGTTTACTGGACCTGAGACCTTGGATTTTGTATGACCATTCTTAAATCTCTCCCTTTTGACTGACATATGGTGAGTGAAAAAAGCTGACTCCTTTGAGAGACCTATCCACTTGAGAGAGGTTCCCTGCATCCCCAGGTCCTCGGCTCAAGGCTGAAGCCCCTTTGACTAATCAGTTCTGTCTGGTTTGAGCCAGGGGCTAGAGCAAATTACTTAGTACTTAGGCTAGATATATTACCCTATCCTCTCTCTGATTTTCTTACTTTCATTCTTTCTATATTTTATAAATAAATTGTTCAAATAAATCTCTTTGGAATTAATTAAATTCCTGGCAACCCTATTCTTGAATAATTCAGTCAAATCTTTTATATAACCCCCCCCCCACACACACACACACATTTCTAACCATTACAGTATTGGATTGTGCTTTTTTCAAAGGATCATTACAAAAATGATTAATATGGGAAATAGGTACTGAGTGATAATACATATATAACCCCGTGGGTTGCAAATCAGCTCTGGGAGGGGGAAGGGGGAAAAAAGGAGGGAAAGTACATGAATCATGTAACCATGAAAAAATACTTAAATAAAATAAAAAAAAAGAAAATCATTCCTTAAAAATTAGAATTAGGCAAAAAGGATAACTTATGAGACTTCAAGAAATAATAAAACAAAATCAAATGAATAAAAAAAATAGAACATAAAAAATATTGAAAAAAATCTGACCTCAAAAACAGATCCAGGAGAAACAATCTAAGAATTATTGGACTACCTAAAAGTCATGATAATAACTTTTTAAAAGTCTAAACATATTAGATTATAAGAAATTATCAAAGAAAACTGCCCTGATATTCTAGGAAGAGGACAAAATAGAAATTGAAAGAGTCCACCAATTTCTTTCTGTAATAAATCTCTAAATAACAACTCCCAGGAATAATTCAAGAGCTTCCAGGCTAAGGAGAAAATACTGCAAGCAGCCTGAAAGAAACAATTCAAATATCATAGAGTCTTAGTTAGGATTGCACAGGAGTTAGTCATATCTACATTAAAGGATTAGAAGGCTTGTAATATGATATTACAAAAGGCAAAAGAATTAGGTTTACAAACAAGAATCATCTAATTAGCAAACCTGAGTACATTCTTTCAGGGGGAAAAAGGAACATTCAAAAAAATATAAGATTTCCAAGCATTCCTGATGGAAAGAACAGACCTAAACAGAAAATTTGATGTCCAAATACAAGACTCAAGAGAAGCATAAAAAGATAAATAAGAAAGAGAAAAAGTAAGGGGCTTAATAAGGTCAAACTTTGTATTTCTACATGGAAAGATGATATTTGTAACTAAAATTTTTATCATTAACAGAGCTGTTAGAAGGAACATAAAAAGATGCAAGGTGCAGGAGTAAACTCTTTAGGCTTACATGATATACAAAAAAAGGAGGGGGTGAAAAGAGCATTGCACTAAGAGAAAAAGAGAGAAGCAAAATGGGGCAAATTATATCACCTAAAGAGGTGCAAAGCAGCTATTACAGTGGAGGGGAGGATGAGAGTGATGATGGGCAATGCTTAATTAGCCCAGAGATAAAAAAAAATAGCCATACTCATAGGGTATAGAATCCTATTTTGCCTTATAGAGAAGTTGGAGGGGAATAAGAGAGAAGGTAGGGAGGGGAGTAATAAAAGGAAGGGGTAATTGGAGGGAATGATTAAAAGCAAAACACTTATTAGGAGGAACTATAAAAACAGAATAATAAAATTCATCAGAAAGAACAAAAGATCAAGGATACCATGGGAATTAATGAAAACAAAAAGGGAAGATGGTCTAGCAGTACCAGATCTCAAACTGTGATATAAAGTGGTAGTCATAAAAACTATCTGGTACTGGCTAAGAAATAAATTGATGGATCAATGGAATAGATTAGGGGTAAATGACCTTAGAAATCTAGTGTTTGATAAACCCAAAGATCCCAGCTTTTGGAATAAAAATTCACTATTTGACAAAAACTGCTTGAAAAACTAGAAAACAATATGGCAGAAACTAAGGATAAACTAATATCTCATATCCTATACCAAGATATGGTCAAATTTGGTATACAATTTAGACTTAAATGGTAATTCTATAAGTAAATTAGGGCAACATAGAATAATTTACCTTTCAAATTGATGGAGAAGGGAAGATAAAGAAAAGAGAACTTTACTAGATGGAAAACAAAAATTTTTACTATCTTAAACCAAAAAGTTTTGGTACAAACAAAAATAAAATCAATATAACAAAGATTGGAAGGGAAACAACAAACTAGGGGAAGATTTTTTTAACAAATTTCTCTAAAAAAGGGCTCATTTCTCAAATATATAAAGAACAAAGCCAAATTTATAATCATATAAGCCAGTCCCCAATTGACAAATGGTCAAAGGATATAAATAAGCAGTTTTCAGATGAAGAAATCAAAGCTATTAATAAAATGTTCTAAATCCCTCTTGATTAAAGAAATGCAAATTAAAATTAACTCTGAGGTACCACCTTATTCCTGTCAGATTGGCCAATATGACAGTAAAGTGGTAAAAAGTGGAAGGGATGCAGCAAAATTGGGATATTAATGCATTGTTGGTAGAGTTGTGAATGGATCCAACCATTCCAGAGGGTAATTTTGGACTATGCCTAAAGGACTATAAAACATTCCTTTGATCCAATATTACCACTGCTAGGTTTGTCGAAATCGGACAAAAGAAAAAAGAACCCACTTGTACAAAAATATAGCAGCTCTTTTTGTGGTGGCAAAGGATTGGAAATTGTGGGGATCTCCATCAGTTGGGGGATGGCTGAACAAATTATTGTATATGATAGTGATGGAATACTATTGAGCTATAAGAAATGATGAACAGGATGATTTCAGAAAGAAATAAGAAGACCTACATGAACTAATGCAGAGTGAAATAAACAGAACCAGGAGAACATTGTACCCAGCAACAGCAATATTGTGTAAGTTATACTGTGTAAGACTTATCTACTCTCAGCAATACATTGATCTAAGACAATTCTGATGGACTTATGACAAAGAATGCTATCCACCTCCAGAAAAAGAACTTTTAGAGTAGGAAAGTAGATCAAAGCTTCCAGTTTTCCACTTTAGTTTATCTGTTTTTATGTGGGGTTTTTGGCTTTATATGAGTATTCTCTTACAAAAATGAACATGTTTTACATGATGTTTTACATGATAATATATATATAACCCAATGAAATACCTTATCATCTGGGGGGGGGTAGGGAAACAATTTATATCTTATAACTTTGGGAAACACATGGAAAATTGTTATTACATGTAAATGTTAAAATATCTTTACCAAAAAAAATCTATTAAAGTTTAATCTTCATTATTAACAATTTTTTCCATCACTGTCCAGTTATTTTGGTTGTGTCCAACTCTTCAGGACTCCATTAGGTGCTTTCTTGGCAAAAAGACTGGAATAGTTTGCCATTTCCTTCTCCAGCCCATTTAACAGATAAGGAAGCCAAGGCAAACAGTTAAGTGACTTCAGGGTCATTTAACTAGTAAGTGTCTAAGGCTAGGTTTGAACATGAGAAGATGAATCTTCCTGATTTCAGGTCCAGCACTCTATCCATTACACCACTAGCTGCTCTCTAAGGACACCAGTTATTTATTTTGTATTTATTTTGAAAGTGCCTTTTTGTACACATTGTTTCCCCCATTAGAGACTTTCTTAAATCTCAACAATCCACAAAACAGTAAATCAAATTCTGATTTATAGATGTTTGCTGATTTTGGTGGTATAATGCTCACACTGAAAATTTAATAATTTGCTTCCTCTCTGCCAGTTCAAACTGGTTCCAACCCAATTATGTAGGTAACTATATATATATATATGTCTTTTCATTATCATGGCCTCCATGAATCACACCATTGTCATTAAAATTACTGCTAGGCAGGTAGCTGAGGTTATATATTAACTTTTTCTATAGAACTAAATGTGGCATGATTAGATTTTATTATCATCTTTGGCTTTCATATTTGCAGAAATGTCTTTTTATTTTCCACAATAGTGAGGTGGAGTACATAGAACCCTGGGCTCAGATCCAGAAAGACCTGGGTTTAGAAACTATGGATCCTTTGCATGTTTGCTTTCCTTTTCCATTAGGTCATGACTGGAGTCTAGGTTCAGAGGAATAACCTCCCAGTTAATCTCATTATAGCTTTAAAAGATCACAGAGTCCCCAAACTAGATTACTATATTCATTCTGACAGTATTCTTCTTTTTTCTTTTTTTAAACCTTTACCTTCCACCTTAGAATCAATACTGGATATTGGTTCCAAGTCAGAAGAGTGGTAAGGGCTAGGCAATGGGTGTTAAGTGACTTGCCCAGGGTCACACAGCTGGGAAGTGTCTGAGGCCAGATTTGAACCTAGGACCCCCTCTACCCCCTAGGCTCTCAATCCACTGAGCTACCCAGCTGCCCCCTGACAGTATTCTTAAACCAAATGAGCAAAATTGTTTTTTTTTGTTAACATTTTCACATTCCAATTAGGTCAAATGTTAAGGTTTGATCTTCTAAGGGGTAGATCTGGCCCCTATCTATCCTTAAGCTTCTATAATCCTGACTGCTAGGGGAGGCTGAGGTTGATGGATCCTTTGAGCTATAGAAAGACTAAAGCTGATCTTGCATTCACACTAAGCCCAGCACTAAGCCCCTAGGAGTGAGAGAATCAGTGCACTGCCCAAGGAAGGTTCAACTGACCCAGGCTAGAAACAGAGCCGGTCAAAGTTTTCAAGTCATCATTAGTTGAGTTAACCCTTTCATGGCCACCATACTTGCAGCCTGAAAGAGATAGGGAAACCCACTCTCAAAAATAACCAAAAGGGTAGCTCAAATCTTGTCTTCTTCAGAACTTCCCTGACATCCCCAGTTCTAATTCTGCTTCCCATCAACTCTTTGTATCTCTCGTATGTCCATAATCTCTCATGTAGTTGCCTCTGTTGAATGTAAACTCTCTGAGGACACGGACTGTTTTTACCCTTCTTTTTATCCTCAGCCCTGACATAGGCTATTGATGTTGTCATTCAGGCACATCTTACTCTTTGTGACCCAATGGACCAGAGCACACCATGCCCTTCTTTAGTCTGTTCAAACTCCTATTCGCTGTCTCTACATCACATCCTCTGCTGCCACCTTCTCCTTTTGCCTTCCATCTTTCCCAGCATCAGGGTCTTCTCCAATGAGTTAACTTCTCATTATGTGCCCAAAGCATTTAAGTTTCAGCTTCACGATCTGGCCTTCCAGTGAATAGTCCGAATTAATTGCTTTAAGTATTTACTAATTTGATCTCCTGGCTGTCCAAAGGACTCTCAAAAATAAAGACTAAATAAATGCTTCTTTTTGATTGAATGACCAAGGATTTTGAAAACCATCTGAAGCATCTTCTATGGCCTTTCCCAGCCAACTATATATGGGTGACCACTGAGCAATGCCAGTCCTCTTGCTTCATGAAGAAAAAAATACATGATTGCTGTTCACCAATTTTTTTCTTTCTTTTTGATAGGACACTACTCGTTGGGAGGATTAGACTAAGAATTGTTTTCATGCTTTCTCTGCCAAAACACAGAATCTTAGAACTAAAAAATTAGATTAGCAATGTACTTGCAATCAGAAATAGGTTGGACATTGCACCTATGTAGCCATTTAACTTTGATTTTTGTCACATAATCTTCTCAGGTCACTCATCTATAAAATGGGGATGAAAGATGTTCATCCTACCTGATTCTCAGAATTGCTATGCAGAGAGCAGCTGGGTAGCTCAGTGGATTGAGAGCCTAGGGGGTAGAGGGGGTCCTAGGTTCAAATCTGGCTTCAGACACTTCTCAATTGCATGACCCTGGGCAAGTCACTTAACCTCCATTGCCTAGCTCTTACCACTCTTCTGCCTTGGAGCCAATATACAGTATTGATTCCAAGATGGAAAGTAAGGGTTTAAAAAAAAAAGAATTGCTATGCAAATTCATGAAATGGATAATGGATCAAAAAACTCTTTTGAAACTTAAAAGTCTCATTTTTAAAATCAAGTATTATAATTCCATCCAACCCATACCTTTTATCATGAGGGCATAGAACCAGGAATAGACTATTTCCCTTCTTCATTTCACTAGTGGCTTTCTAATAAACAAGACAGCCTGTCCTTAAAGAAAGGTAGACAACTGGTCTAATTTCAAAAATACAGGGAAAAAGTATTTGCTCTAGGACTATAAGTACTTACTATAAGTAAAATTCTGATTTAATAGCCTGCATTTATATATAGCACTTAAAATTTTTCAGAGCACTTTAAAAAAAAGCCTTTCCTTCCATCTTAGAATCAGTACTATGTATTGGTTCCAAGGCAGAAAAGTGGTAAGGGCTAGGCAACTGGGGTTAAGTGACTTGCCCAGGGTCACACAGCTAGGAGGTGTCGGAGGGCAGATTTGAACCTGGGCTTCTCATATCTAGGCCTGGCTTCTCTATCGACTGATCTACCTAGCTGTCCTGACAGCATCACTTTTTCTAATTGTAGGATTTTGGAAGGCCACAAATAGGACTCCTGGTTTCCCCAAGTCATGGCTATATTTTTAAGGATTAGGCCTTGTGTATATATGATTTTTTTTAATGTGTTGGACCATCCCCAATCATGTCAGTGTGGCTACTAAATGCACAGTAGACACTCAAGTTTTTGTTTTTATTTTTCTTATGAATGGATGACTTTTCCCATTTGTGTTGAAACTACATCTGTACTGAGTTAAACCCTTCATCTACAATGTGGCATGAGGCTAGTCAATGAGCATCTTTTTTTAAATTTTTTAAAATTTGATTTAATTTAATTAAGAGTATTTTTCCATAGTTACAAGATTCCTCTGGGTTTTACATCTATAAACTAAAAAGATTACATCTATAAACTATGGCTGTGACATAACAATATTGAAATTAGGCCAATTAATAACCCTATAATGTCCTCTAAGGGTCCAAGTGGAAAGAACAGTCAATTGATGTGCCACAGTCACCCCAACATTCAGCAGCCATCACCCTGATAAGTCAGCAAGCCATCAGTCCAGAGGCAGGACCCTCCACCAGCAAAAAAAGATTGACTCATTAAAGGCTCAAATGATGGTTAATATTTTTTTAGCAATAAAGTATTTTTCAATTAAGGTATATACATTCTTAAGACATAATATGATTACACATTTAATAGACTATAATATAGTGTGAATATAACTTTTTTTTAAGCACTGGAAAACCAAATATTTGTGTGACTTACTTTATTGTGGTGGTCTGGAACCGAACCCTCATTATCTCTGAGGTATGACTATTTAAATGGATGTTTCAGAGCACTATATTTAGTGATCTGGAAGGACTTTGCGGGAGAGAACTATAGGAATGGGAGTTGTCCTTCGGACCTCTGTGTATCTATTATTTCCAAGTTTGCACAGGAATTTCAATGGAACTAACTAGTTTAGGGAGCTCATGATTTAAAAAAAAAAAGGTAGAATTTCTGGGATGAGGTTGGTGTAGTAAAATGCCTTCATCTATGGCCATGTAGTTAGTCTTGTCTTCCCTTCTTCTTTTTGTATCTTTCACTTTTAAGAATTCTATATTTTACTAGATAAATAAGTAGCAAGGTAATGTCAGAGAGAACCACACCAGCAGAGGTGAATAATGGAGTCATGGATTTTTAATCCTTTCTATGAAATAGTGGGTCTTCTTTTTCTGTAATCTTCTACTTTTTTTTAACAGTCCCCCCACTAGATCTTAGGAAGATTTTAGGAAGAAGGCCTGGGTCCTTATTAGAAAGATAAGGCATGGAATATGCTGGAACCAGCAGGAACAACAGTTTTTTTTTGTTTTGTTTTGTTTTAGATCTCAATTTATTTATCTATAAACATAAGGAGTATCAGGAAGTATCAGGATCTCCAAAATTCTTTAGGAACAACTTTTAAGAACTGATTTTTTAAATGTTCAGGGTGAGTATTTACATCTTGGTAAATGTTACAAATCAGGGCTTGATTAATTGTTCTCATAATTTTCTTCACTTTAAAAAAGTGTTGGAGAAAAGGTTAATAATGTAAATTAAGCTTAAAATTTCATATGTACATGTTTTTCTTTTAGTTAAATATTTACCAACATACGTGGACTATTATTAATTGAAGTCACTTGTTTCCCTTTTTGATAAAAGAAAAAATATTTAATATCTTCTGTTAAAATAGAAATGCTGATTTGTGTATCTTGACAAATAGGAGACAGATTTTGAGGTTTATGCACAATAATGATTTTTCTCATTTACTGGTAATATTTTAGTGTAATTTTTAGCTGTTAAAACTTTATGCTATTAAAGACTTCTGGGATAGCTTATATATGGTATCTGCTCCAAAAGAGCTTAATAATCCAGTAGGGGTGATGAAACTTGTACACAATTAGGTGTTACATGAGGCAGGCCAATATGTGATTGATACCTCAGTTGTGGTACAAACTATGATATAGGAATTCAGAGAAAGGAAAAGATCTTGGCTTTCTTTTTATTAATAAAATTGTTCAACCTGTTATGAAAACTATCTCTCTCCCTTCCTTACTTCCCATTCTCCACCAGACCTGAAGGCCAGGGACCATCTCATATTTGTGTTTCTATGATCCCCAACAACTAAATGCACAGTAGACACTCAAGTTTTTGGTTTTGTTTTTCTTATGAATGGATGCCTTTCCCCATTTGTGTTGAAACTACATCTGTACTGAGTTAAACCCTTCATCTACAAGGTGCAATGAGGCTAGTCAATGAGCATCTTTTTTTTTTATTTAAGTAATTAATTTAGAGTATTTTTTTCCATGGTTACAAGATTCATGTTCTTTCCCTGCCCTTCCCTAAGCCCCCTTGATTTCTAATGATCATTAATAAATCTCTTAAAATATAATATTATTATTGAGATTTAATTTTAACTTTTATATCCCATAGCCAACTTGCAATTCCTCTGGGTTTTATATGTGTCATTGATCAGGACCCATTTCCATACCATTAATATTTGCACTAGGGTGATCATTTAGAGTCTATATCCCCAATCATATCCCCATCGACCCTTGTTATAGAGCAGTTGTTTTTCTTCTGCATTTCTATTCCCACAGTTCTTCCTCTGGATGTGGATAACGTTCTTTCACATAAGTCCCTCAGAATTGTCCTGGATCACTGCATTGCTACTAGTAGAGAAGTCTATTACATTTGATTGTACCACAGTGTATCAGTCTCTGTGTACATTGTTCTTCTGTTTCTGCTCCTTTCGCTCTGCATCACTTCCTGGAGGTCTTTCCAGTCCCCATGGAATTCCTCCACTTTGTTATTCCTTTGAGCACAATAGTATTCCATCACCAACAGATACCACAATTTGTTCAGCCATTCCCCAATTGAAAGGCATCCCTTCATTTTCCAATTTTTTTGCCACCACAAAGAGCACAGCTATAAATATTATTGTACAAGTCTTTTAACTTATTATCTCTTTGGGGTACAAACTTAGCAGTGCTATGGCTGGATCAAAGGTCTTTTAGCGCCCTTTGGGCATAGTTCCAAATTGCCCTCCAGAATGGTTGGATCAATTCACAACTCCACCAGCAATGCATTAATGACCCAACTTTGCCACATCCCCTCCAGCATTCATTACTTTCCTTTGCTGTCATGTTGGCCAATCTGCTAGGTGTGAGGTGATACCTCAGAGTTGTTTTGATTTGCATCTCTCTGATTTCAATGATCATCTTTTGATGTTCTTGGGACATATGTTGGGATAAATAGGGAGATTGCATGTCAGTCTTACCTGAGAACAACTAGTGAGGGCTAACTGCTGTTGTTTGGCAAGGAATCTTATCTTCATTTTCCCCTATGATTGAGAAAAATTACTTTTGCCTTTGCTGAATGTGTGTGCACATGAGCTTATTGGATTTTTTGTTTGTTTGTTTTAAACCCTTACTCTCTTTCTTAGTATCAATTCTAAGACAGAGGAATGGCAATGGCTAGTCAGTTGGAGTTAAGTGACTTGCCTAGGATCATAGTAAGCTCTTAGGGTGTCTGGATTTGTTTTTAAAGGAAATCATTGTGACTAATGCCATTCTAGGAAATGTCTGAGGCTAGGTTTGAAATCAGGTCCTCCTGACTCCAGCCTCTTGCTCAATTCTCTATGCTCCCTAGATGCCCCATAGGAAACCATGATGGCATAGCAAAAAGAGCTGGTCTTTGAGTCAGGAAGACCTGGACTGAAGTCCTGTGTCTAATGTATGCTGTTATTGCAAACTGAAGCAAGTCACTTAATCTCTCCATGTGCCCTTCCCCGGCCCCAGACAACACTAAAACTTTAAATTGTCAAAAAGATGCCAATCTGTCTTTGTAGGAGCCCCTTTGTTTTATATGGATGAAATCTAAAATCCAATTAAAACAAAACAAGTGCCTACTTTTTGCAACAGAGTAAGATCTCTTGCAAAATCCTGAGGTCAATGAGCTGGATCCTTGCCAACACCCCTTTAGCTGGGATTTGAAAGCCTCTTCTGCTGGTGCTTCTACTGCCAGTGAGACAAACAACTGTCCTCTCTGCATGTATAAGACTTGAAGGGAAGCATCATGGCGGACATCAATGGAAGCGTCCCTCTGAGTCTTAGAGGGCATGTCCATAGTGCTCTCTTATGACACAAAGAGAACTAAACCCAATGAAAGTATTCTCTGTTCTTGCTGCATACGTCTCCCCACCCATGAAACTGAATAGAACTCATTATGTGCAAACTGTACCTTTTATCATAAAGTATCTCAAGTCACATAAAATCTTGCCTTTAACCATATGATAATAAAAGTTATTTCATTGAACTGCCCTGTAGAAATACCACCACCTTTGCTATACAGCTGCAGGATGGATATTTGGTTCTGTGAAAAAAAAAAAAAGCTACATATAAACAACTATATAGTATGTATGTTAGAAGGTGAAGAGAGTTTTGAGATCATGTATCTAAAGATGCAGAGTAAAGCTGTATTTATTTTTCTTTTTTAAAGATGAGCAACTTGCCTTTTAGCATGAGGAAATGAAAAAGATGCAATAAGCAAGATGCAAGATTATGATTTGGTACTGTTGTTCAGGTAAGTGAAATTCCATATCAATTATCTGTCCTCATAGAGAGGGGCCATGGGCAACTAGCAACATAAATGGAGTTTAAGACTGGTGGATGAGACTTGTGAAGCCTCATCCCTAAATAGTCATGCATCAGAGTAGGGCCACCTCCTGCCTGGGGGAGAGAAGGGGACATTTGGGAGGTGAGATGTGTAGGGGCAGATGGGCAGCATTAGAACACCAATTAAAGGGAAAGAAATTGGGATGTTCTATTTCATTTCTTCAACTCCAAAATAATAATAGCCAGCATTTATACATTTTTACTTATTATTAAGGTCTGCAAATACTTTACAAACATAACATTTTATCTTCGCACAAAACCTGGGAGGTTCATTTTACAGATGAAAAAATTGTGAAAGATAAAAGTTAAATGACTTGCTAGTACGTATCTAAAGTTGGATTTGAACTCACGTTTTCCTGATTCCAGGTCTAGTACTAAATCAACTAAATCACCTAGCTGCCTCTAACATTTTTCAGTCACCTCTGGGAACCTTCTTCCTGAATCCCAGAAAGTAACTGGAATAGGGTTGGGAGGCTGACCACTATCATACTATAGATGAGGAAGGCTCATGTTTCAGATGGCTTCATCTTCTTCCCATGAAAGGAAATAGAGCAAATGCAAGGTTATTTATTTATTTTTTGTTTTGTTTTGTTTTGTTTTGTCTTCATGGTCTGAGCAAATCTTGCCGTAATTCCCTATACACATAATATATTTCAGCATAGAACACAGTAATTTGATTAGCTTTTTTAAAACATCTTTACCTTTTGTTTTAGAATAAGTAATCTATATTGGTTGCAAGGCAGAAGAGTAGTAAAGGCTAGGCAATGGGTGTTTAATGGGGGTAAAAAAGATCACACAGCTAGGAAATATTTGAGGCCAGATTTAAACCCAGGACCTCCCATCTTAAGGCCTGGCTCTAAATCCACTGGGTCACCTAACTCCCAATTTATTAACTTTTTTTCCAAGAAGACTGGACTGGGTAACATATTCTTAAAATGAGATTAGCCCCAGTGATTTCCTAAAAACAAAAAAGTGCAAACATCCTAAGAATATTCTACCCTCATCAGCTCCTATGTTGACTTTGTGCTGCCATTTTGTTGATTTTGACCGTGGGTCATCTTGGTGTTGGCTTTTATGGAAACTTTTGACAAACTAGACTGCTGTAGTAAGACTTTCATCTTTTTGCCTTTAAATCACTTCACAGACTCTGGTTTATTCTGAATTTATTTTGTCCAGAGAATTAACCTTAGTTAAACAGGTCCAGCCTGACAAACTACTAAGAGTTTTCTATCTGTATATGTTTAAGTAAATGATCTGGTTCAGGCTAATGGGCTATAGAGATTTAGGTAATCAAAAGGCTAATATGAAATTCCTCCTCTTAGGAAGGCAAGGTTAGAACGTGTTCTCTCTGAAGAATATATTGGGTTTTTAAGCAATCGCAAGCTCAGTATGAGTCAACAATATGATAAAGCAGATAAGAAAGCTAATATAATCTTAGTCTGCCTTAGATGATGAATGACATCCAGAAAGTAAGGATTTTTTCTTCCTGGTCAGACCTCATTAGATGCAGTGATTAGTTTTGCATGCAACATTTTAAGATTTCTAGAAAATGGTGAAGAACCTAGAGTTCATATCATTTCTTTTATATGGGGATAAATGGAAGAACCTGGCAAATTTAGCTTGAAAAGGAAAACACCAGGACAAGGAATGAGAGCTGTCTCCATGTATTTCTAGGGCTGTCACATGGAATAAGAATTCACATTTTTCTGCTTTCTAGAGGAGTTTGTAATAGGGCCTGTGATTGGAAAGGCTGGAGATATAGATTGTGCTTGGCATTTGTGGACAGAAGTGCTTGAAGAGACTTCAGCTATTCCAGAGAGTCTTCAAATTTCAAGTCTGATTTGGACTGTGATCTTGGACAAAATTGTCTCTCTGGGCCTTAGTTGGTTTGTTTGTTTTATAAATTTTATTTTGTTTATTTATTTATTTTTATTTCTTTAAAAACCTTTACTTTCCATCTTAGAGTCAATATTGTGTACTGTTTCTAAGGCAGATGAGCAGTAAGGGCTAGACAATGGGGATTATTTGACTTGCCCAGGGTCACACAGCTAGGAAGTGTCTGAGGCCAGGTTTAAATCTTGGAACTCCCATCTCTAGGTCTGGCTCTCTATCCATTATGCTACCTAGCTGCCCCTCCCCCCCTTTTTCCCAGATAACACATCAATACAATCTCTTAATATTTCTTTTCTGATATTTTGCAATTCATATTCTCTTTCCTCCTACCCACCCCCTTCCCAAGTAAGCAAGAAATATGGTATAGATTGTACATAATATATTTCTTTGTCATATTTTGAAAGAAGACATATTGCTCACACTAGAAAAAATTTATGGAGGAAATTGTTAAAAGGAGTTTCTTAATCTCACTTTGTCTCTTTAAGAGCAGAATTTCTAAGTAAGAGTTTCACAGCTGAGAACCATTCTGAGAGACTTTTATAAAGATTCTGTCACCTAGGAGATGAGGAAAGTATATGAGGAAGGAATGAGGTAACAGTTGGGCTTTTGCTCCTCAGAACTTTGAGGGAGCAGGAATCTGTGTCTGTGTCTCTGTGACAAGCAATTTCACTATTTACAGCTGAGAAAGAAGAACTACTTTAAGGACGTTGTTAGTGATTAATGCTTATTATTATCTTAGGTAGTTAGATAGAAAATATAATCTTAAGTAGACAGAGTAGTTAAGATAGGCCTGTTCTGGCAGGCAGAAGATCCTGTCCTTGAAGACAGTTAGATTTAGGGTTTCTTAGAAATTTTAGTTAGGATTTGGATTTTAGGAAGAATTATAAGATATTAGAGTGATAATCTCACTTTCCTCCCTCCTATTTCCTATCCAAACTTCTCCTTAGAATAAACTAAGTGTTTGTGTTTTATCAACCTGCTCTCCATACTTTTGTCAAACTCCTACACAAAAAATTTTAACCCTTCCCAAAATAAAGAATGGTATGGGCCTTAGTTTTTGAGCTATAAAATGAGATTAGACTATATCAGGGGTTCTTAACCTTTTTTTAAACTCTATAATCCCTTTAGGATAGTGTGGTATAGTCCTTTTCAGAATAATGTTGTGTTCATAAAGTAAAATCTGTCGGATTACAAAAGAAACCAATTATATTAACATATGTTATCAAAATATTAAAAGTTCCCAGTTTATAGACTATCAGAATCTATGGATTCCAAGTTAAGAACTCCTGAACTAGATGATCTTAAGTGTCTCTTTTAATTTCATATTGTATTGATTCTGTTATGTATGTGGTAAGGATTTTGGGACTGAATGTGTATGTGGGCACATTCAGTGGTGTCCTGGCTTTCTCTAGCTGGGAACCAACCAGTCATTATGCTGCTAGGTTACTCACTTCTGGGGAGTGGGTATGGTACTTCATTGGATCACTAACCCCCAAACTATGTGAGAGTCATTAATGTATACTGAAAACAAGGCTGGACTGGAAATTAGGAGAGACCTGGATTTGAACCCCACTTCCAACACTTAGTATCTCTGTGACCACTGCTTAGTCACTTGATTTTCCTAAGAATCAAATTTCCTTATCTGAAAGATGAGAAATAGTGCAGTATACTCCATGCCTACCTCCTAGGTTGTTATGAAGATTATAGAAGATAATATCTTGAGTGAAGTGCTATATAAAATGCTAAGATAATATATTTACTTTGGTAAAGTGCTACATAAAAATGCCAGTTATTTTTATCATTTTTTCTGACAAGGGAAGGATGTCAAGTGACCATACCCCCTTCTTTAGATTCCCCCAACCCATCTACTGCTAAAATAATGGATATTAGTGCTCAATTTCTTATTACACTAATGCAATTGGTTCAATTTGTTCAAGGGCTAAATTTAAGCCAAAGATCTTGATTAGTATAGGCACAGATCTGCCTGCAGGCAAAAGGATAAACTAGATAAGCTTTGAATTTTTAAAGTCAATGACAATATTATGTTAACAGGACCCGGTACCCCTCAAAATAAGCACTAATTTTTTGTTTTCCTCTTTCTCAAACCTGTAGGTGGCACTGCTTTCCTTCTCCAACTATGGCTCCATGTCTCACCAGGTTTCATTTCCTGAATTTGAGAAACAAAGTATACAGATTTAGAAAACCAACAACCTCCTGTTTAGGATGACTTTATCCAGGGAATAATGTAGGATTGGATGACCAGGTTTAACATTTTCATCCCTATTTCATTTCAGGCTGACTCACTTGGAAGTGAGAGGATGACTAATTATTATTCCCTTTTTTATTTTATCCTTAATTAATTAATTCCCTTGTCTTCTTTGCTCAAGCTTCTTAAGACTCTAGATCTTTGGGAAGACAGTGATCAGAGCCTTTAAAAAGGACTATTGAAGTCCAGAGAATTTACAATAATGATTTTCTTTTCCAGTGAAGGACCCCAGAGATTTCAAAAAATACTTTTTATTAAGAAGATGAGAGGCAAAGAAAGAAGGAGGGGAGAAAATCATGATCCCAGGAAACACTATGAATATTAAAGGAAGAAAAAAGAAACAAGCAATTGTTCATCTCCTGTTGCCAATGACAAAAACATATATTTTTGGATTCCCATATGATCCAGTTTTTCCAGATGACCAATTAGAACTTGATTCCCAACTATTCGTAGTTTAAGATGATAAATTTAAGAGCTAAAAGTGGCTTTGAAATTATCTGGACTAACCTCATTTTATAGATGAGGCAATTGGATCCCAGCAGTATTGGACATGGGAAATCCTGTTTTTACAAATCTGAATTGAAATTAAGAGAACTGAAATCATTGTCTCTCCAAGTCTCAAGGTATTCCCTACAGGCACCCAGCTTGCTTACAATGTGTTTAAGTACAAAATGTATGGTGATTCCCTGATGCCTCCCTTTCCCTTTCATTTTGTTCAGTAGTCAAGACAGTATTTAGCTCTGTGGCAGATGGTCCTGGGAACTTCTGTACCCAGTATCTCTTTCTCATCACTTCTTCTAAATCCCAGAAAGAGCTGTCTTAGAGGTGACATGGCATTAGACTTGGAGTTGTGAAGATTAAATTTAACTCTCCCCTGATTGTGAAATTGAAATTAATTCTCTCTTCCCTGATTGTGATGATTAAATTGTAACCCTTGCCCATTTTTAGATTTAATCACCAAAGGTGTAAACACCCCATTTACAATTGAGTGGGGGAGGTCTGTGACCCATGTGTGCAATAGTGGGTGACAAATCAGAATTAAACTGACTGCCCCAGGCAGTCCTAAAGCAAAGCTTCAACTGTGATTGGCATATATAAAATTAGGGGAAGTGATGCAAAAGAAAGTGTCTTTAAAAGGGAGTGACAACTTCCTGAGTGAGTTCTTACTTGGAGTTCTGATTTTGAGTTGAGACTGGAGAAGAATCTGCTGACTGGACCTAAGACCCTGTTCCTGGTGAGGCTGTTCTTCTTTTCTTTTCCTTTTGGACTTACATGTAGTGAGTGAAAAGGCTGACTCTTTTCCTGGATATTTTCTGAAGAAACTAGCCTCAGGAGAGACCTACCTTTTGAGAGAGTTTTCCCCAAGTGCCAATGCCGACTGAAACTAACTCTCCCTGCCCGGTTTGAGCCAGGCATCAGGAGTCAATTACTTAGTGCTTAGGCTAGGTATCTTACCCTATCCTCTCTCTGATTTTCTAACTTCAATCTTTCTATATTTTATAAATAAATTGTAAATAAGTCTCTTTGGAATAAATTAAATTCCTGGCAACCCTATATTTAAATATAATCAAGTCCAACTTTTTCATATAATTGAACACTTTTCCCCCCATACAGAGTGAAGAGAAACCTCTGACTTTAAGTCCTGTCTCTGACATATATTAATGTGGTCATGGGAAAGTTATTCCATTACTATGAGCCTCGGTTTCCTTATTTGTAAAACAACAATAGTAGCTATAATACCTAACCTCATAAGATTGTTCAAAAGTGCAAATGAAATAATCAATAATAATTTATTAAGTGCTAGGGAGGGATTATATAATTAAAAAGAGAGAGTCACCTCAGTTAATAAATGATCAAAGGATACAGACAGTTTTCAGATGAAGAAATTAAAACTATGACCATATAAAAAAAATGTTCCAAATCACTATTGATTAGAGAAGCACAAACTAAAACTACTCTGAGGCACCACCTAACACCTATTAAATTGTCTAATGTGACAAAAAAGGAAAATGATAAATATTAGAAGAGTTGTGGAAAAACTGGGGCACTTAATATGTGACGGGTGGTGGTATAAACTGATATAACCATTCTGGAGAGCAATTTGGAACCACACAAAGGGCATATGCATACCTAGCAATACCTCTAGTAAGTCTGGATCCCAAGGAAATCAAAGAAAAGGGAAAAGCATCTACTTGTACAAAAACATTTATAACACTTCTTTTTGTGGTGGCAAAGAATTGGAAACTGAAGAAATATTTATCAACTAGGGAACTGCTGAACAAATAGTAGTATATAATTGTAATGGAATAGGATTGTGCCATAAGTAATGGCAAACAGGACAATTTCAGAAAACTTGGACTTTCGTGATCTAATGCAGAGTGAAGTAAACAGAATCAGGAGAACATTGTACACAGTAACATCAATATTGTATGATGATCAACTATGAATGACAACTATTGTCAACAGTGCAAGGATCTAAGACAACACCAGGACTCACTCTATCCACTGTCATAGAAGGAACTGATAGAGTCTGAATGCAGATCAAAGCACATCATTTTTCACTTTATGAGTTGTTGTTTTTTTTTATGTGCAACATGTTTTCTTTCAGAACATGATGTATATGGAAATATGTTTGCATGGTAGCACAGGTATAACATATATTGCTTGCCAAATTGGGAAGGGAAAGAGAGAGTTTAGATTGCAAAATGTCAGAAAATGAATGTTAAAAATTTTCTCTATGTAACTGAGGGAAAAGGTAAAATAAAATAATTTTTAAAAAGAGATATGTTCCCTAACCTTAAGAAACATTTTCTGTAGAGACACAATATGTTCACTGATGAGTAAATACAGTATATCTAAAAAATAATTGATACAGTGACTTGTATTATACAGTGGAAAGTGTTCGATAGGAGTTAGCACTTCACCTGAGCCTTTGAGCAATCTAGAGGGGGAGGAGCTGTGCCTGTCACTTGTGGGGAATATTAATAAGGCAGTAAAATACTTGATATATTTAAAATACTCCATGAATGTCAATGATTATGGAACAGTTGTGGAAAGTCCCAGGAACCTTTTCCCCTTTCATTTGTTTCTTACCACTCCCAGTTCAATGAATTCCTCCCCAGGCAATCTTTGTCATTCATGCCCATGTCCTCTTTAACCTCTTTTCCTTCTAAATTCCAACTCTTAACTGATTACCCCTGGAGATTTTTTTTTTCTACTTCCAGGGAGGTAAATAAAACAAACACTAATCATGGATGACCAACTTAAGAGAAGTACATGTGATAATCAGTATCAAAGAGAAGAAAAAAAAATTGAAATGAAATTAGTCATAATAAAAAAACCAATGCCATTGACCACTTTGTTTTTTGAATATTTCCAAAAGTCTCCTTGAGACTCTCCAAGTCTATCTCCCTACTCATTCTCTGATGGGACCAGCTTTTCTCAAAGTATCAGCTTTCAAGACAAATTAAAAATGAATTTTTATACATGATTATGCCTTTCATGTTTTAATTATTAGCATTACAATGGCATTTTCTACTATTTCCCCTAAAAATATGTTTTACATACAAATTATAAATTAGATAAACTTTTGTGGGCTTTTCCATAAACTTATCCACTTTATGGGGTGCTCATATCTTTGGTATGGAGGGCTTGTCGTGCCCTCCTAGTGCAGCTCTCCAGCCTCTGACCCTCACCTGACACCCAGCTCTCACTTGTGGCTCCCAGTAGCTGCTAGCATGCGGCAGCGGCCACACCCCGGGCAACAGCTTCGACAGGCCGGCTAAACCTTGTGAGGGTAGCCATTGGGTCATCGTGGACCCCTGGTGAACTAGGGCTTTGCTCACCGAGCATGGGAAGACTGCTTTGGCTGAACAGACGGAAGAAACCAATAAGAAGGTTCAATGGCTGAGATGGCGCCGCAGCAAGGCACTGTGGAGTGCTCAGGGCGTGTTGGAGCACAAAGGACAACACGGTCATCCAATGCAGCTGAGGAAGTCTCCAGATGTAACGAATTTTCGTGCCACTGGACCCAGGCTTCCAACGCCAAGAGAGTGGGACTGTCTCTGTGCATTGACTTTTCCACTTAAATCTTCATGCACAAGTGTCTTTGGGCACAAAATCACACAAAGACAATCGTCATCCTCGGTTACCAAGAGACTACTACTACTACTACTATCCACTTTATAGTTTCTAGGGGAAACTGTCTTGATTTCTAAACAATAGACTAACCAACAGTTGATTTATAGGAATAAAAGATCCATATCCAGTCATCCTCACTTATGTTCTTCTTTAAAGCCTCTGTAGGAGAACTACATAATGCACTGGAAGCCTTGCTCTGGTCTTTTAGTCTCCAGAGTACCAAGGACTTTTCTAGTTACTGTTTTGCCTTCTTCATACCTTTCTAGCTCTTCTTTTCTGACTATATAAGATCTTAATGAGATCTCCTACCTCTCTTCGCAAATGGAAGTTATCATTGACAGTTGTTTATACCTACCATTTTGATCAAGTGAAGTGACAGGTATACTACTCTGTAAACTTGAAGGCACTATATAATTGGTAGTTATAAAAGATCATCCATGTTTTTATCACATTTTAGATTACTAGACATTCTGATCTCTCTGCGAATTCATGATTTGTAGTCACACAACATCCCTAGGAGAACAATGGGTGTTAAGGAGATTGCTTATTGTAGAAATAAACAGTGTAAGACCATTGAAAGTATTAAGAATGCAATCTTGCCTTTGCTCAAGTGATGGGGAGTGTTACCGTTAAAAACTGTGAAGGCCAAACTCTAAAGGTTTTGGCCACACTGGTAAAGATAATTTTTAGTGTCTTGATTTAAAAAATCTAAAATTAAGTGGTCGCCATGGGAAAATTCCCAAATATGAAAATACCCAAG